>NC_054538.1:77985677-78255677 GCF_017654505.1 Polyodon spathula | reverse complement strand
ATCATTTACGTCTGCTGTAAATAAATACAAGAGGGCAGTGATTGATGATACAAACACACCCCAGGCAACTCCACTGCAGCCTCTCTCCCAGCCCAGATCTGCAGTGCCCCCTAGAGGCACTACTCAAGAATCACAAATCCACCACAGCAAAGGGCCACGCACAGCACTGGGCAGCTCCTGGTCCCATGGTCCCACACTCTTATTATCCAGCACTGTTTCTAGGGGTTGCAGCTATTGAAACAATTCCCTCGAATTCACCTGCATGCATTTCCATTCTTTATATCCTTTTCACATGTGCACTATACTATACTCTCCTCTCTCGCACCGGGGGAAAGGTGTGCAGGCAGT
This sequence comes from Polyodon spathula, assembly GCF_017654505.1. Lineage (NCBI taxonomy): Eukaryota > Metazoa > Chordata > Actinopteri > Acipenseriformes > Polyodontidae > Polyodon > Polyodon spathula. The sequence goes on along the minus strand of NC_054538.1, from coordinate 78,255,329 downwards.
GCACTATACTCTCCTCTCTCGCACCGGGGGAACGGTGTGCAGGCAGTGCACTATACTCTCCTCTCTCACACGTGTCCTGCAGTATGTACATCTCCACCTCCTTCACACTCTCTCTCTGCAGGGAACATTGAGTCACTCTGTGGAAAACTCGCTGCTTAACTGCAAAGGAATCCAAATCACTGCTGAATAACAGGATTTTAAAAGGGCAAACCAAGCAGCATTTCAACTACTGTAGATGTGAGGAAGTGGAGAGTGAGGGAAGGGGTTTTGGGTGTTGAATGTGGAGCCATCACTGGGGCTCGGTCCTGTTGCTATACTGGTCTGGGATGTGACTCTGTTCACTGGGGCTCGGAGCTGTTGATATACTGGTCTGGGATGTGACTCTGTTCACTGGGGCTCGGAGCTGTTGATATACTGGTCTGGGATGTTACTCTGTTCACTGGGGCTCGGTGCTGTTGCTATACTAGTCTGAGATGTGACTCTGTTCACTGGGGCTCGGAGCTGTTGCTATACTGGTCTGGGATGTTACTCTGTTCACTGGGGCTCGGTGCTGTTGATATACTGGTCTGAGATGTGACTCTGTTCACTGGGGCTCGGAGCTGTTGCTATACTGGTCTGGGATGTGACTCTGTTCACTGGGGCTCGGTGCTGTTGATATTCTGGTCTGGGATGTTACTCTGTTCACTGGGGCTCGGAGCTGTTGCTATACTGGTCTGGGATGTGACTCTGTTCACTGGGGCTCGGTGCTGTTGCTATACTGGTCTGGGATGTTACTTTGTTCACTGGGGCTCGGTGCTGTTGCTATACTGGTCTGGGATGTGACTCTGTTCACTGGGGCTCGGAGCTGTTGCTATACTGGTCTGGGATGTTACTCTGTTCACTGGGGCTCGGTGCTGTTGCTATACTGGTCTGGGATGTGACTCTGTTCACTGGGGCTCGGTGCTGTTACTATACTGGTCTGAGATGTGACTCTGTTCACTGGGGCTCGGAGCTGTTGCTATACTGGTCTGGGATGTTACTCTGTTCACTGGGGCTCGGTGCTGTTACTATACTGGTCTGAGATGTGACTCTGTTCACTGGGGCTCGGAGCTGTTGCTATACTGGTCTGGGATGTGACTCTGTTCACTGGGGCTCGGAGCTGTTGCTATACTGGTCTGGGATGTGACTCTGTTCACTGGGGCTCGGTGCTGTTGCTATACTGGTCTGGGATGTGACTCTGTTCACTGGGGCTCGGTGCTGTTACTATACTGGTCTGAGATGTGACTCTGTTCACTGGGGCTCGGTGCTGTTGCTATACTGGTCTGGGATGTTACTCTGTTCACTGGGGCTCGGTGCTGTTACTATACTGGTCTGAGATGTGACTCTGTTCACTGGGGCTCGGAGCTGTTGCTATACTAGTCTGAGATGTGACTCTGTTCACTGGGGCTCGGAGCTGTTGATATACTGGTCTGAGATGTGACTCTGTTCACTGGGGCTCGGAGCTGTTGATATACTGGTCTGGGATGTTACTCTGTTCACTGGGGCTCGGTGCTGTTGCTATACTAGTCTGAGATGTGACTCTGTTCACTGGGGCTCGGAGCTGTTGATATACTGGTCTGGGATGTGACTCTGTTCACTGGGGCTCGGAGCTGTTGCTATACTGGTCTGGGATGTTACTCTGTTCACTGGGGCTCGGTGCTGTTGATATACTGGTCTGGGATGTGACTCTGTTCACTGGGGCTCGGAGCTGTTGCTATACTGGTCTGGGATGTGACTCTGTTCACTGGGGCTCGGTGCTGTTGATATTCTGGTCTGGGATGTTACTCTGTTCACTGGGGCTCGGAGCTGTTGCTATACTGGTCTGGGATGTGACTCTGTTCACTGGGGCTCGGTGCTGTTGATATACTGGTCTGGGATGTTACTTTGTTCACTGGGGCTCGGTGCTGTTACTATACTGGTCTGAGATGTGACTCTGTTCACTGGGGCTCGGAGCTGTTGCTATACTGGTCTGGGATGTTACTCTGTTCACTGGGGCTCGGTGCTGTTGCTATACTGGTCTGGGATGTGACTCTGTTCACTGGGGCTCGGTGCTGTTACTATACTGGTCTGAGATGTGACTCTGTTCACTGGGGCTCGGAGCTGTTGCTATACTGGTCTGGGATGTTACTTTGTTCACTGGGGCTCGGTGCTGTTACTATACTGGTCTGAGATGTGACTCTGTTCACTGGGGCTCGGAGCTGTTGCTATACTGGTCTGGGATGTGACTCTGTTCACTGGGGCTCGGTGCTGTTGCTATACTGGTCTGGGATGTGACTCTGTTCACTGGGGCTCGGTGCTGTTACTATACTGGTCTGAGATGTGACTCTGTTCACTGGGGCTCGGTGCTGTTGCTATACTGGTCTGGGATGTTACTCTGTTCACTGGGGCTCGGTGCTGTTACTATACTGGTCTGAGATGTGACTCTGTTCACTGGGGCTCGGAGCTGTTGCTATACTGGTCTGGGATGTTACTCTGTTCACTGGGGCTCGGTGCTGTTGCTATACTGGTCTGGGATGTGACTCTGTTCACTGGGTCTCAATGCTGTTACTATACTAGTTCAAAATTCAGAGAATGAATGGGACCCAGTGTCTGACAGCATATCAGGCCCGGGCAGGGTCTGGCGGAAAGCTGATTCTGTATGACGTGCAAGTGGGTCCGTCATCCAGTCCTGACACAGAGCATTACATTTCACCTGGAGCTGTTTATAGATGGTGTTCCTTCAGACAAGAAAAAACAGCATGCTTTCAAACCAATATGTTCACACCTTTGCACAGCTAATGAATTCATTTGAATCCTACTTGTCATGCACTTCCGTTCCCTATGGGGGTCTCACTAGTTCAGTTTTAAAAGAAGCATGTGATGTATTTGGGCATGCCTTGACTGTTACACTTCTTAGGTCATGCAACCTCAGTTTCCAGGGCAAAGTACCAAGTTGAGACCAGCGAACAGGAACCAAACAAGCACGCATGGGCTGAATGGCCTCCTCTCATGTTCTTATGTCACTGTCTGCAAAGCCAGTCTTTTGGGGAAGCAGCTGGTTGTCTGATGACAGGAATGAAGGGCTTGAGAGTCGATGAATGGGTGGAGAGAATTCCACTCACTGAGTGAAACTAAGGCACTGCAACTTTCTTTGACCTAGTATGGATGCAACGCTCATTCTTCTATCACTTGTGCTTCTTTCAAAACTGCATGGCAGAATTATTTTATTAGGTCTAACCACCCTGAGGGCTTTGATTAAGCATAACCATCCACATACAGTAAATACCCTGTAGAAACAAGATACAAATAATTAACTTCTTCACTCTCACTGAAAATTTGCATATCACAGGGCTCTCATCTTGTCTTAATTCCATATGTACACTTCAGATGTTGCAGCTGGAAATACTTTATGGCAGCAAAAAAAAACTAGGAACAAGAAAATGATAAAATTTGAAGAACAGCGAACTCTCTCTGTTTCTAAAGCAGGGTTTAATGCAGTTAATAAAGCTGAAAAATACAGAGGATTCTGGTAAACTACAACAGACTGAGCAGAAAAGAAAATGTTCTTCAGTCAACACACATTTCCATTCAGTGAGTTCTCTCTTTTTAAAGCAGCGTGTCACAAGAGATCTCTCTTCACACTGTTGCTGTGGTGCACTGCTGCCAAGAGCAGATCGTTGGAGGTTAATGCTACACGCCTAGAGGAGGCTGGGTGTGTGCCCGGCTCTTATGTAACCTGCTAATTAGAAACATTGACTAGAGCTCCAATTCAAATCGGTTAAAGCTATAGCAAGTTGCATGTATACTGTGGAGTGCAGGAGTAATGTCTATGATTTACTGACCTTTTGCTTCATTAAAAGCATTCATTTTTTCAAGTGAACTGAAAAGTTGGAGGTATACTCTTTTTCCAATGTATAGAATGACAGCTCTGAATGCGTGCTGTAGGTGCTGCAGGGCTTGTCAGAGGGCTCCTAGCCTGCAGCTGGCATTACCTGTGGGACAGTGCTGGCATCAGTCTGCAGCTCCCGGAGGGCATGGCCAGGGCAATCAGATCAGTCATGGTCGTTTTCAACAGGCTGCAGCTGGAGGCCTTGGGTTCAGAGGCTAGCAGGGCCTGTGCAGCAAGGAGAAAGACATTAATAACATGAATATATAAAAACATAAATAATCCACATTATACACCAAGGACGTTAATAACCATGCTATACACCAAGACATGAATAACCACACAATACAACAAGACATGAATAACCACACAATACAACAAGACATGAATAAACACACAATACAACAAGACATGAATAAACACACAATACACCAAGACATGAATAACCACACAATACAACAAGTCAGGAATAATAGACAGAGAGCTTGAAATAGAAACCTCGAGAGTGCTGAAGAGAGCTTGAGATAGAAACCTCGAGAGTGCTGAAGACAGCTTGAGATAGAAACCTTGAGAATGCTGAAGAGAGCTGGAAATAGAAACCTCGAGAGTGCTGAAGAGAGCTTGAGATAGAAACCTTGAGAGTGCTGAAGAGAGCTGGAAATAGAAACCTTGAGAGTGCTGAAGAGAGCTTGAGATAGAAACCTTGAGAGTGCTGAAGAGAGCTGGAAATAGAAACCTTGAGAGTGCTGAAGAGAGCTTGAGATAGAAACCTCGAGAGTGCTGAAGACAGCTTGAGATAGAAACCTTGAGAATGCTGAAGAGAGCTGGAAATAGAAACCTTGAGAGTGCTGAAGAGAGCTGGAAATAGAAACCTCGAGAGTGCTGAAGACAGCTTGAGATAGAAACCTTGAGAGTGCTGAAGAAAGCTGGAAATAGAAACCTTGAGAGTGCTGAAGACAGCTTGAGATAGAAACCTCGAGAGTGCTGAAGACAGCTTGAGATAGAAACCTTGAGAATGCTGAAGAGAGCTGGAAATAGAAACCTCGAGAGTGCTGAAGAGAGCTGGAAATAGAAACCTTGAGAGTGCTGAAGAGCTTGAAATAGAAACCTTGAGAGTGCTGAAGAGAGCTTGAGACAGAAACCTTCAGAGTGCTGAAGAGAGATTGAGATAGAAACCTTGAGAGTGCTAAAGAGAGCTGGAAATAGAAACCTTGAGAGTGCTGAAGAGAGCTGGAAATAGAAACCTTGAGAGTGCTGAAGACAGCTTGAGATAGAAACCTTGAGAGTGCTGAAGACAGCTTGAGATAGAAACCTTGAGAGTGCTAAAGAGAGCTGGAAATAGAAACCTTGAGAGTGCTGAAGAGAGCTGGAAATAGAAACCTTGAGTGCTGAAGACAGCTTGAGATAGAAACCTTGAGAGTGCTGAAGACAGCTTGAGATAGAAACCTTGAGAGTGCTAAAGAGAGCTGGAAATAGAAACCTTGAGAGTGCTGAAGAGAGCTGGAAATAGAAACCTTGAGAGTGCTGAAGAGAGCTTGAGATAGAAACCTTGAGAATGCTGAAGAGAGCTGGAAATATATCACTTAGTGGTTTCGTTCTAGTTTTGTAAAAGTAACAGGAGTTTCACCTCTTCTATAAACAATAAAAGCTAATTAAAGGCTGGAGTAAACATTTTGAAATATGGCCCCACAGGTCACAGTGTTTTTCATTCTTCATTATCTCAACAAGATACAATCTTTACTTTTGTATTTATGTATTTATTTTTTTAGGCCAAAGGCAGCTCCTTCTACAGCATCATAAGTTCAGTACTATCTCCCCATCAAAGTCTTGTGTGTATATATTTTAGGCACAAGAAACAAAGGCTCTCAGTAGGGGATGTGAAGTCATTCTGCAGGAGCGGGGCGGGGGAGAGGGCTTTTCACTTTCCATGAACCTGCTTCCCTTCCTTTCCGGTTTTCTTGGAAGGTATGCATTCCAGAGCACTAAATCTAATACACTTGCGTAATGTGTCAAACTCAAAGCACTGACTGGAAGATAATGTACCATCGGGGAACACATGATGCAACTATGATGCAATGCAACCACTAGCCACTGGAGCCCATATATCCCATTGTGACATAAGCAGCTATAATGTGGAGACATCAGCTCATTCATTGTGCATTGTATCACTCTGTTGTGTTACAACTTGTAGCTTTTGGGTTTCAACAGAGTCTCTATGGGACTGTCTTATCATTTGTATCAGTATTTCACATGGCTTGCTCTGTGTCACTATTGCGTGCTGTGTCTCTGAGGTGTGAGTCCTTGTATGTAGAAGGGAATGCCCTCGTCTCTGAGGTGTGAGTCCCTGTATGTAGAAGGGAATGCCCTGGTCTCTGATGTGTGAGTCCCTGTATGTAGAAGGGAATGCCCTGGTCTCTGAGGTGTGAGTCCCTGTATGTAGAAGGGAATGCCCTCGTCTCTGAGGTGTGAGTCCCTGTATGTAGAAGGGAATGCCCTCGTCTCTGAGGTGTGAGTCCCTGTATGTAGAAGGAAATGCCCTGGTCTCTGAGGTGTGAGTACCTGTATGTACCTGCGCCTGTTGCTTCACAGTTTGGAGGAAGGGGTCACTGGACTTTACTTCATCCTGTTGTGCATTAAGAACCGGCAGCTGCTGCAGCACCTGAAGATACAACAGCACAGCCAATCACACCACAGCTAGAGTGGGACTTTAAATGGCAAAACGGAAGACAAGATAACTCTACCCCCATGGCCTTATTAAACAGAAATATAACTGAATGCAAAGCTAGCCAGAATTTTGAATGAAAGCAGCATTGTGTTTGAGAAGCCCAGCCTGCTCCTATACAGTACATTATACACAGGTTTGAGTACTATCAAGGTGAGCCCCCCTTCCAGTGCAACCCTGCACAGTTATAGTGAGTGCAGGCAGAGATGTTATGTGCAGAGTGTGCATTCCTTTCACACGCTTAGAGAGCCCAGAGGAAATGCACACTAGCACGCCAGGGCTGTCAGCACCCAATCTGCACAGCGAGGCCTGAGCTATGAATGAGAAGCAGCAGGACTGCACATCAAAGACCAGCAATTATCACTCCCCAAACCCAGTCTTACATAACATCCAGTGCTCTTGGCATCGTTCGTACGACCTGCCTTCCTTACCAAAAAAAAATAAATAACACACCAAGCCTATGCTTGGTTTTATGTTTTCATTGCCTTCTCTCTGCATGCTAGCGTCCCATTCGCCCCACTTTCATAGACGCAGGCAGTCCTTGAACAAGGCGGATTACAGACTTGGGTTGCTAAATGATGTCAAAACTGGCCCCTAGACAGATTTATAGATTTTGCTCTGGTGGAAAGTTTTTGTAAGACGTTTCAGAATGAAAGAGGCCCTTTTTTTTCTCTAGTTGCTCAGTTATAATTGGGCCTTCCACCTGACCAATCAGGAACCCCATGGGTGTCATAAGTGGTGACATCATGATCCCAGACTTCAAGGATTTCAGTGCTGGCATTGGCTTATTTACGTTATTAAAGCAATGATGGACAACAGCTGCTCCTGCTTTTGCTTTTCTTTCTCATGGAAAGTAAACCAGCCACCTGGTCTCCATTGAAAAATTTCATGCTGTGACAGGTCCTCAGCCCTCAGGACCAGTAACACTATCAGGGTGATCAACACTCAGCACCAGTAACACTATCAGGGTGATCAGCACTCAGCACCAGTAACACTATCAGGGTGATCAGCACTCAGCACCAGTAACACTATCAGGGTGATCAGCACTCAGCTCCAGTAACACTATCAGGGTGATCAGCACTCAGCTCCAGTAACACTATCAGGGTGATCAGCACTCAGCACCAGTAACACTATCAGGGTGATCAGCACTCAGCACCAGTAACACTATCAGGGTGATCAGCACTCAGCTCCAGTAACACTATCAGGGTGATCAGCACTCAGCTCCAGTAACACTATCAGGGTGATCAGCACTCAGCACTATCAGGGTGATCCAGTAACACTATCAGGGTGATCAGCACTCAGCTCCAGTAACACTATCAGGGTGATCAGCACTCAGCACCAGTAACACTATCAGGGTGATCAGCACTCAGCACCAGTAACACTATCAGGGTGATCAGCACTCAGCTCCAGTAACACTATCAGGGTGATCAGCACTCAGCTCCAGTAACACTATCAGGGTGATCAGCACTCAGCTCCAGTAACACTATCAGGGTGATCAGCACTCAGCTCCAGTAACACTATCAGGGTGATCAGCACTCAGCACCAGTAACACTATCAGGGTGATCAGCACTCAGCTCCAGTAACACTATCAGGGTGATCAGCACTCAGCTCCAGTAACACTATCAGGGTGATCAGCACTCAGCACCAGTAACACTATCAGGGTGATCAGCACTCAGCTCCAGTAACACTATCAGGGTGATCAGCACTCATCTCCAGTAACACTATCAGGGTGATCAGCACTCAGCTCCAGTAACACTATCAGGGTGATCAGCACTCAGCACCAGTAACACTATCAGGGTGATCAGCACTCAGCTCCAGTAACACTATCAGGGTGATCAGCACTCATCTCCAGTAACACTATCAGGGTGATCAGCACTCAGCTCCAGTAACACTATCAGGGTGATCAGCACTCAGCACCAGTAACACTATCAGGGTGATCAGCACTCAGCTCCAGTAACACTATCAGGGTGATCAGCACTCAGCACCAGTAACACTATCAGGGTGATCAGCACTCAGCTCCAGTAACACTATCAGGGTGATCAGCACTCAGCTCCAGTAACACTATCAGGGTGATCAGCACTCAGCTCCAGTAACACTATCAGGGTGATCAGCACTCAGCACCAGTAACACTATCAGGGTGATCAGCACTCAGCTCCAGTAACACTATCAGGGTGATCAGCACTCAGCTCCAGTAACACTATCAGGGTGATCAGCACTCAGCACCAGTAACACTATCAGGGTGATCAGCACTCAGCTCCAGTAACACTATCAGGGTGATCAGCACTCAGCTCCAGTAACACTATCAGGGTGATCAGCACTCAGCTCCAGTAACACTATCAGGGTGATCAGCACTCAGCTCCAGTAACACTATCAGGGTGATCAGCACTCATCTCCAGTAACACTATCAGGGTGATCAACACTCAGCTCCAGTAACACTATCAGGGTGATCAGCACTCAGCACCAGTAACCCTATTAGCACTCAGCACCAGTAACCCTATCAGGGTAATATGCTGCATGTAGGGTTTCTCTCAGTTATAAGAGACATCATCCCATGCAGTTCAGGTGAAAGCACCGCAAAGGCTGTGCAAAATGATCTATAATAAGAGACATCCTACATCCACCTTATTAAAAATCATTAAAATATTGTACAGACTGTACTCGTGAAGAACTGTGTGGTATGCTCATTGAACAGGATGATCTAGAAACAGGATAAGAATTCCAGGAATTTGGTCAAATCCATATTAGTAATCCTTTTTTATTCATTGATCCTACCCCCTGTCCACCCTCCGAGACACTGGCTGGAATAGATGTTCTGCAATGGCACTGACTGGACTGTAAGAGCAAGCATTGCCTATTTTTGTTCTTCAATAAGAAATGGCTGGAAATTCTGTCTGGTGTTCATGTCAAATCAAACTAAATCTGAGCCAGAATATTGATAGAACTGGTTAAAGAGTAAGAAACAGCTGCTGCTCAAAGTTTTGAATGGGTATTGAGCAATGTATAAACACCTCAACGTCTGATGTACACAAGTGAACGTATAAGGAAAAAGGCTGTTTCAAATGAGCTTGGAGGGTTAAGCAAGAATGAGGGGATGATGCAAAAAGAAAAAGAAAAGAATATGCAAGGAGGCGTGGAGCCTACTAATTGTGGGGGCCAGAGGGGTGGGAAAGGGCGTGTAAAAAGAACTCTGCAGATAAGTCACTTGCCATCAGCCAGCCAAGCATCCCCTCATGATACAAACCAGGAAGAACACCAAGTGGAATCAGCCAGCCAAGCATCCACTCACGATACAAACCAGGAAGAACACCAAGTGGAATCAGCCAGCCAAGCATCTACTAATGATACAAACCAGGAAGAACACCAAGTGGAATCAGTCAGCCAAGCATCCACTCACGATACAAACCAGGAAGAACACCAAGTGGAATCAACAGAGAGAAAAACAAGATCATTATTTCCAGTGTCCTCCCTGCCTTGCCCTGTCCCCAGTGCAACACTGAACAATGAGATATGTAGACATGCACCCCACTGAGGAACATCATCATTCACATTGTGTTCCTTTCACACAAAATACCTCTCTGGAGCCTTACTACTATTATTATTATTATTATTATTATTATTATTATTATTATTATTATTATTATTATTATTATTATTATTATTGTTTTTGTAACTGTTATTCTTATTACAGAACGGTGTGCTTAAAGAGATATGTACAAATATACACAAAGAAACGTGCTTCTTGTTCACATATAAAAATATATTTTGCTGACCCCCAGTGCTGCTTGAACCAACCATTCTATTATTGGGGTTGAGCTTTCCCTGACAGTCAGCCGAGGGTCATTGGTGCTGATTCTACCGATTCATCATTCACAGTGAACAAAGCAAGAGAGGCCGGAAGAGAACTTGACACAAGTAGCTTAGGTGTTTGGTTCTAGTTTTGTCAAATTAAATAGGGGTTTCCATCTCTTTCAAATTGAATTAAAGACTAGAGCAAGTGCTTTGAAAACAAAGCCCTTGCAGTCTTAAATGAAACCAAAGGTTTTTTAGCCTTCATGAAAAAAAAAATGTCCAAAAATTCAAACTGATTATTTATATATACAGGACAGTTCCTTGGTTTCAACCAGTCTACTGTTCATTCATTTGGATACTAGTTAAGAACCTAAAAAATAATGTAAAAAAAAAAAAAACCCATAAAAAATCTAAATGCAATACCACCTGTCCACCTGACAGTTATGCCAGCCCTTTCAGTAAGCGTCCTCCTGGCTTTGATCACACAGCAATCACGAGTTCTGCACACCTGGAACACTGTGTTCCTTCAAGCTCTGCAGTACAAATAATGTATAGCTGTTCCATATACAGGATCTCAACCCATATTGGGAGCCAGTACAGCTGCTTATCCAGTCCTGTGCCACACAGCATCGCAGGCCTTCAGCTGCTTATCCAGCCCTGTGCCCCACACCATCGCAGGCCTTCAGCTGCTTATCCATTCCTGTGCCCCACACCATCGCAGGCCTTCATCTGCTTATCCAGCCCTGTGCCACACAGCACTGTGGGTCTTCAGCTGCTTATCCAGCCCTGTGCCACACAGCACCATGGGTCTTCAGCTGCTTATCCAATCCTGTGCATCATGCTCTACTGTGAACTCACTACGGTTATTACAGGAGTTATCTGACCTGAGACTGTAGATCACCTAAGTTTACTAAATGGATGCAGGAAAAGATCCAAGATATAACTATGGAAGGGTTTAGCATGAGCCAGACTGCTGGCACATTCCTGCTCACCTGATAACACTCAGAATCCCTTTTCTTATGCTGCCAGACTGCGGCTGTGCAGTCAGCTTATTACGGAATTTATTTTCTTGTTGATTTTCATCACTTGTGGTTGTTTCTGATGATGAGGATGATGCTGATGAAGATGATACATTTTATCTGCTGTATTTTGCTGGAGAACTGTATCCCAAATGAGCAGATACTCCAGTAAAGACAACACTCACCCCTCAGTGAAATTAATTAATTCTCAGAACATTTGCTGAAAAATTCAGAAAAAAATGTCTCTGCTGGGAATCCAAGTCTTGCGTAAAAAGCAACTGGGAAAATGGTAAATCTCAATGAGAGAGAGAGAGAGAGAGAGAGAGAGATTTCCGATTGAATCGAATCTGGTTTTCTCTTTGAAAGCACCATATTCATATGACCCAAATATAAAACTAAACAGCCGACAGCTGGCACCACAATTGTTGAAAATAGAAGGGGGCTTATGGAAACTGTCAAAGTATACCCTCTTTGATTTGTTATTTGCTTAAGTATCTGTTTGTTATGTCAGCCGAACAACAATCAAACCAAGAAGTGTTATAAAAGCAGTGTTGGAACAATAATATAGCCTGAAAACGAAAGAAGAAAAGGGCGCTTTTCTATCTACTGAAAACACATTTTTCACAATACCATTGCATTTAAAACACTGTCCTTGTAGCTACTGCTAAAAAATTCCTTTACAGGCTCTTAAATAATAATTTGGTTTTCATAAATGCCGAGTTATTTGAAGGAGACATGGACTGCCAAAAAGCAAGACCTTATTACTTTCTAATAATGTTCTTCTTCTTCTTCTTCTTCTTCTTCTTCTTCTTCTTCTTCTTCTTCTTCTTCTTCTTCTTCTTCTTCTTCTTAATGTTCTGATTATATGATAAAAGGTCAGGACTCGTGTGGCAGTTGCAGTGTTTGAAGCCACAATATATTTTAAAAGCTGTGCACAAGAAACAGTTTCTGAAAAATGTCTAACTGTACATGAGCTTCAAGCTGCATCCTGAAACAAGCAGCGGGTTCAGTTCAGTTCATTTTTATGATGACTACCTTCAGTTGAAAAATATATGTTGTGTATTTATTTAGTAGAAACACAAGGAACTTCTGTCCTGTTCATTCACCAGTGCTAGTGTGAGATGCACTGTCCAGACTGTACCCAAAACAGCAGCAACAGCATCCTGGGATGTGATCACGGAGCTAGACTGGGCAGAGCCTGAAAAACAAAAGCAATACAACGAGCCAGACCCGTCCCGCTGTTCACAGGAGGAGTGGAAAGCATTTGGAAAGAATGTGTGCTCATGAAATCGTCACGGCTATTAAACACTGCGTTCTGTTTGAAATTAGGGCTTGCGGTTATGATCTTAAAAGTTAATTGAAGGCATCCTCAGCATGGGAGCAGGTGTGTCTGGGATAAAGACACCGCACAGGCTGTCGTTGTCATGGTGGCTGACTGAGGGTTTATTTGTCTGACATTTCCTGTATTTCCTTTAAAAATAAAAAGGAAAAAATCCAATAAATTATACGACAATAAATTATAGCTGATCGAGTATCGTATATATATATATATATATAATATATATTATATATATATATATATATTTAAATTTAAGGTATGCCCCTCTTTCAACTAGACTTTTTATTTTAAACTACACACACACACATATAATGATCAGGTACCTGCTGCACTGTGAGGAGCCCGTCCTGGTCTCTGCAGTGCACTGTACAGGCAGGATAGGGTTAGGGTTAGGGTTAATAATAATGTGTTTAATGAAAATGAAAGTACCTGCTGCACTGTGAGAAACACAACTCAATGCACAGCAGTACTGTACTGTAGGGAATTGTATGGCAGTGTTCTGTGTGGCAGTGTCCAGTACACTAGTGTCCTGCACTACAATAAACTCCCTGGACAGCTACTGAGGAGAAAACAGCTGTTTCAAGAGAAAGCATGAAACAGCTAGCTGGGGTTTGAGGGAGGATTCTGCTTTCCAATAAACACCTCCTCACTGATTAAACACTACTGTGATCAGTGTTAAAACACTGCCATCAAGTGGTCAAACGGAGATTTACTTGAGACACAACTAAATACATTAAACATGCATCTGTTGTTACTGTGCACAGAACCAACTAATACAGACAATGGAGTGATAATTTTCACTTTATAACAAATAAACATATCAATAAGTAATAAACAGAGTTCCAGTGATGATGGCAGGGAATCTGCAGCTACACAGAGAAACTACACAGCATAATACTGTATAACAAACAGAGCTTGCTACTGCATATTACACAATGTTAAATCCATACATAACTGTTAAAACACTCAAAAGTACTGTATTTATAAATACTTAAAGAAACTGAAATGCAATGACAAACATTTCGACTAGAAGTCTTTTTCAATGCAGGGATAGAAAAAGACTCCTATTGCAAAGCAGTTTCAGACATTTCCGATTTTGATTAGCCCCAGTGTGTACAGGTAACAAGCTCAGGTGTGTCTCATTAAACTTGTAGTGAAACCAGGAATGGATCAAGCTGCTATGCATTTGCAATGGGAGTCATATCCCTACCTCCAGTGTCAGAAATAAGCAGTCCAATCCTGAGTGAAATAAAGAAAGCCATACAGCTTGTGATCTTCGAGGACTGGGGTGCAGGGGATGCTGCAGTGCAATATATTCACTGTGAGGAGAGGCTGCCTGTCCCACCTCACAGTCCCATGCTGGGGTGTGCCAGTGCAGTGTATTCACTGTGAGGAGAGGCTGCCTGTCCCACCTCACAGTCCCATGCTGGGGTGCAGTGTATTCACTGTGAGGAGAGGCTGCCTGTCCCACCTCACAGTCCCACGCTGGGGTGCAGTGTATTCACTGTGAGGAGAGGCTGCCTGTCCCACCTCACAGTCCCACGCTGGGGTGCAGTGTATTCACTGTGAGGAGAGGCTGCCTGACCCACCTCACAGTCCCACGCTGGGGAGTGCCAGTGCAGTGTATTCACTGTGAGGAGAGGCTGCCTGTCCCACCTCACAGTCCCACGCTGGGGTGCAGTGTATTCACTGTGAGGAGAGGCTGCCTGTCCCACCTCACAGTCCCACGCTGGGGTGCAGTGTATTCACTGTGAGGAGAGGCTGCCTGTCCCAGCTCACAGTCCCATGCTGGGATGCAGGGGTTGCAGTGTATTCACTGTGAGGACAGGCTGCCTGAGAGGGGATGAACAACACTCCACACTGCACCAGACTGAGAGGGGATGAGCAACACTCCACAACACATGTGCACCAGACTGAGAGGGGATGAGCAACACTCCACAACACATGCTGCACCAGACTGAGGAGGGGATGAGCAACACTCCACAACACATCACACTGCACCAGACTGGGAGGGGATGGGCAACACTCCACAACACATCACACTGCACCAGACTGAGAGGGGATGAGCAACACTCCACAACACATCACACTGCACCAGACTGAGAGGGGATGAGCAACACTCCACAACACATCACACTGCACCAGACTGAGAGGGGATGAGCAACACTCCACAACATATCACACTGCACCAGACTGAGAGGGGATGAGCAACACTCCACAACACATCACACTGCACCAGACTGAGAGGGGATGAGCAACACTCCACAACACATCACACTGCACCAGACTGAGAGGGGATGAGCAACACTCCACAACACATCACACTGCACCAGACTGAGAGGGGATGAGCAACACTCCACAACACATCACACTGCACCAGACTGAGAGGGGATGAGCAACACTCCACAACACATCACACTGCACCAGACTGAGAGGGGATGAGCAACACTCCACAACACATCACACTGCACCAGACTGAGAGGGGATGAGCAACACTCCACAACACATCACACTGCACCAGACTGGATTTTGCCAAACACTTATCCATGGTAATCCAGGGATTACTGCTAAAAATGCATATATAGAGCCCAGGTGGATTCCCTGGTGCTGTAAAATCCAGTTGTGCTTCATCCTGGTGGGAAAGGTTGATGTGAACCGCTTACTTTCTGATGTATTTTACTGTATGTTTTTTACTTTTTAAAGTTATGGATTTGAAGTCCAGTGTATGTCCCCTTCAGCGTGTTGAATTGTATCATGTTAAGTTTCCTATCTATGCATCTATTTCATAATACAAAGTTATGGCAGGCCAAATTCGCAAACTGTTTAAAATGTGACCGAAAGAAACATACTGTTGAGAAAACCGGTCAGAAATCAGAGAAGAGGGTTTCCGGGTGGTTGTCCTGAAACTGTTCTAGAATGTGCCATTATAAAAAAGACAGAGTTGGCTTTAAAAAAAATACAAATTTAAAGAAAACTAAAATGCAAAACCAAAGGATTGTGCCAGTCCAATATAGTTCCTCTTTTTTATTACGAACTGGAAGGCTAAAAGTAGATTCATGAAAATGTTTACAGGGGAAAAGGTACCATTCCCAGGTGCTGTTAATAAGTTGGGAGGACTGCAGAGGAGGTATGCTTTCAAAGAAGCTCCCGATTCCAGTGCTTTTATAGGCTTGCTTTAGAGAGACGCCTCTGCTAGGAGTCTATTAAACATGTGTGCTGTGAGTGTGTGTTAATGTGGAGCAGTCAGTGTAGGAGTGTGCTTCTCATTATTATTATTATTTTAATTACACAAGTGGTGACCTTGTTTCACCTTTGATGGAAACACAGACATTCCAAAGTTTTATTAAATTTATCAGAAGTGTATTTAAAACATTCTTTAAATAATGTTAAAGTCTGGTGAATAGGGTCAGGTATAGAATTAGGAACACAGCATGTTTTCATGATTTAACCCAAGACTATATAAAAACAGTTTTTGTAGAATTGAGGATACAATGATTGTTCCCCAGCACATACACACTTTCCCAATTGGCTCTTAATGATAAAGTCACCTGGCTTTTGTTGTGGTGGTTTTAACCAATGTAGAGTACCAAATAAAGTTGCGCAACACTGCCGTTTATTTAGATAAACACTTTTAGGAGTCTTTTCCGAAGCAGCCCAATCAATAAGACTAGTAAAGAATGCTCTAAGCAACAACAGCAACATATAATTATGCAAAACACACGAGATATTAAGCAAAACTAAGGAAAGACACATTCAGAAAACATTGACAGTGTGACATATCCCTTTAAAATTGTGCTCTATGAGACGTTGCACCTTTAAGGTCTAAATCTAATACAATAAAATGCACACGGTGCAAAAGATGAGACGGAACGACGGGCCTTTTCTTTTAACATGGTGAATCAGTGAACTGTTGGTTTAAAAAGCTTCTCTGGATTAACAAAGGAGCTGGCAACAATGTTCTCCAATACATTAATCAGCAAAGAGAAAAGCACAAACTGAAACTGAACAGCAAAGGGAAATGTCATTTGTTCTGCAGCAGCTGTTTGTGGAGAGCGCTGAAGGCCTCTGTTTGTGCATGAGCAGGTCGGCAGTGCAGATGTGTTTGGAGATGGACTTGGGCTTCAAGAAACAAGACCAGGCTGAAAGGTCAATTGCTGGAATGTTTTCCAGAGGCTCAGGAACAGAATGATGGCAGAAGCACCCTTATCATTTTTAAATAAGGAATTAAAAGTATGCTAAGAGAGGAATGGATCTCTTCTGTCAGAAGAATCGAGCTATGAACAAATTGCCACTCAACCACTCAGGATGCTCTACTTCAGCATGCCCAACAGGCTGTCAACCAGGTTGGAATTTGGGTCACAACCACCATGTCACAGCAGCCGGCTCCTTCTTCGGAGGGCTGAGGCTGGACTAAAATGGAGAAATCATGGGAGCCAATTTGGATAATAATTCCAGAGGCTTCTAAAGCATGTAGAGAACTGATCAACTGTTCCTGCTGGGGAAACTGTTCCAACTGTGAGTGTGGGAAAGCCAGTCTCGACTGCACACCACTTTGCAAGTGCAAATGTAAGGAGACTGCAAAAAGAAAGACTACGAATGCAAGTGTGGTGCGAAATCTAGAATTACATGTATTGACATCACTTTTCATTCCTTTGAGGTCAGTGATTTGACTGTACATGTACATAGTAAAGGTTATCACATTTTGATCTCTGAATCCCTTTTCTAACCTGCTGGGGCATACTGATCTGCTTTAAACATAGCTTGGGGTTGTTTCAAGTGGTCAGCCACCTTGGATATCAGTGTCGAACTGGAACATCTGTGGAACATTCAGAGGGCTGCTAGCCTTAATTGGATTATATAAGTGTTACTTCCTTGTGTGCTGTAGTCTCATGGGTATCTGCTTTAACATTTTCACTCTCTGTATCTGACCTGAAGTCTCTGTCAGCACCAACAAACAGCTGTGCAGCTTCATAAGAATCCTCATTTCTTTGTGTGCGTCTCTGTCTAAAACATTGCATAGCAACCTACTATAAACATATAGGCCTTACTTACATCATTCAAAAGATGCAGCAAGTTTTCATCTGGGAACTAATGAACGTGCTGCTGGCTGAGTAAGGTCGACAAAAACAGATGGTGGCAGGATAAGAGTTAATGAACTACTGCAGGTTTGCAAGAAATGAACACAGGGCATACTCAAACAGAAATAAACAAGACTTCATGGCATCCTACAATTAGCTGAAAAACTTGAAAATGTGAAGTCAGCCTATCAAATAGTTTATGAGGTAGAAGCATCTGAAGAAGCAATGGTAGTGGAATTAGCAGATATAAGCTCCCTATACATGCTATAGTAGGCAGAAATAAAAATTGAGATAAATACATCAAATAAACTGGGCCGGCAAGCTTGCTGGGTTATCACCTCTTACTGTGCGGTCTTCTAATATGTTCCAGCATGTGCACTCACAATCAAACACACATTTACAGTGTAGAGAAACCGCAGATACACATCCTTCTGCTGAACTGGCAAAACTGTTTCCACACTGGTGCCAGTAATGACCCCAGATAGAATCTTGTTTCTATCAAACTTCTTCATTTCTCCTTTAAACTCCAGTGTTTTGGTGTTTTTCTGGGAGCGTCAGGCAGTTTTAAACTCCAGCGTTTTGGTGTTTTTCTGGGAGCGTCAGGCAGTTTTAAACTCCAGTGTTTTGGTGTTTTTCTGGGAGCGTCAGGCAGTTTTAAACTCCAGTGTTTTGATGTTTTTCTGGGAGCGTCAGGCAGTTTTAAACTCCAGTGTTTTGGTGTTTTTCTGGGAGCGTCAGGCAGTTTTAAACTCCAGTGTTTTGATGTTTTTCTGGTTGAGTCAGGCAGTTTTAAACTCCAGTGTTTTGATGTTTTTCTGGGAGCGTCAGGCAGTTTTAAACTCCAGTGTTTTGATGTTTTTCTGGGAGCGTCAGGCAGTTTTAAACTCCAGTGTTTTGATGTTTTTCTGGGAGTGTCAGGCAGTTTTAAACTCCAGTGTTTTGATGTTTTTCTGGGGGCGTCAGACAGTTTTAAAGACTTACAGATGTCCTACAACAGCTGGGTTAATCTTCACTTGACGGATCAGTCCTGGCTGTTCTCCAGAGAAATGAATGGAGAGAAAACTTCTCTCCCTGACCACACAATCAGTTACACAATTAGGAGAATTGTGTTAAAATACATGTGGAAGAGCCCCAACACCATTTGGTTTTAAGAGACTTTTAAAAAATGTAAACTGGAACAAATGTTACTGAGCCTAAGAGAAAGACATTGCAATGATTAATGTTTTGTTAATTTAGATGAGTGCAGCGCTCTAGAAGAAGCCAAGATGCATCTCAGGCAAGGCAGGCAAGCAAAAATACAGAAGTGATCCAACAGCTGTAGATGTAGCCCTTAAAGCTTAAGAGATGGAAAAAAGAAACTATGGCAAAAAATCTTAAAAATGCGTCTTTTTAAACTGGACTGCTGCAAACTGTTATATAAAAGGGATCTGTAATGTTTCTCTTGAAGGGAGAGTCAAATAAGAACTAAATACATTAGTCTACCCCCACTTGATATCCCTGTAGTTCCTGACTGTGCAGGTCTGTCTACATTGCTGCTGGAGAATACAGTGCTGGCCAGGGTCCACTCCCACAGCCCAGTGTCTGCTAACACCATCTATTAGAAGCCATCTCACCTGGAAGCCCAGTGCTGAGGGGGCAGATTGCTGAGCAGGTCATAGGCCAGTCTTTTGATCGCCTCAAAGCCACATGTGATGCACTCCAGCACAGCCTGAACTCGGGCAGGACTTAGGGTCTCCCCCAGCTGGAACAGGGAGTCACTGGGGCCTGCTCCCAGCATACAGAAAAGAAAGCCTCGCAATCAAACTGCAGCGTTACTTACTAACAGTCATTGCATCACAATGTCAAGCTTATGACTATAAAGTAAAAATCAAGATTTAGAAAAACACACAATACTGTATCGCTCCAGCATAGCAAATCTCTTTGCAAGTTCCTTAGTATTCTGCTACAGATTTTATTTTTGCATTGAATCGGTGAAGTCCATTTATGCTGCTGCCACATCCCTGTGCACCTGACATCACCTTAAGTTTCAGGTGGGGTCCTAATATCTTGCACTGGGAGTAGCTGCAGCAGTTTTAAAAAAGGCTTGATCTTACACATTGTTTAGAATATGCCATGTGTTTTACATGTGCAGTGCTGCCACCAGCAGGAAGAAATCTTCTTAAGCAAATGTATTTCCAATAAAGGCAGGATAGAATTATCTGGTGTGTTACTTTATCTGGTCAGTTTAATGTTTTCCTAACGAAGGTTGCTTTAATGTTTTCCTAACGAAAGGTTATATATCTATATATATATATATATATTATATATATCTATACTATATATCATACAGTGTAGACGTGTGGCGGACACCAGGTAACAAAATACGTAACCCTATCGTTGTTATTTCAGAGTGGAGTGGGCTGTACTGTTGTTGTATATATATATATAGATATCTAAAATATAAAATGCACTTAGAGAGTCTCACCACTCCTGACACCCTGGTCATTGTTATTCTCACACACCCAGCATGAACAACACAGTAATGTTTTGATCAGCACATCAGCAGAGTCTCACACACCCAGACATGAACAACACAGGGAATCAGCACTGCTAGAGAGTCTCACACACCCAGACATGAACAACACAGGGAATCAGCACTGCTAGAGAGTCTCACACACCCAGACATGAACAACACAGGGAATCAGCACTGCTAGAGAGTCTCACACACCCAGACATGAACAACACAGGGAATCAGCACTGCTAGAGAGTCTCACACACCCAGACATGAACAACACAGGGAATCAGCACTGCTAGAGAGTCTCACACACCCAGACATGAACAACACAGGGAATCAGCACAGCTAGAGAGTCTCACACACCCAGACATGAACAACACAGGAGATCAGCACTGCTAGAGAGTCTCACACACCCAGACATGAACAACACAGGGAATCAGCACTGCTAGAGAGTCTCACACACCCAGACATGAACAACACAGGGAATCAGCACTGCTAGAGAGTCTCACACACCCAGACATGAACAACACAGGAGATCAGCACAGCTAGAGAGTCTCACACACCCAGACATGAACAACACAGGGAATCAGCACTGCTAGAGAGTCTCACACACCCAGCACATGAACAACACAGGGAATCAGCACAGCTAGAGAGTCTCACACACCCAGACATGAACAACACAGGAGATCAGCACAGCTAGAGAGTCTCACACACCCAGACATGAACAACACAGGGAATCAGCACAGCTAGAGAGTCTCACACACCCAGACATGAACAACACAGGGAATCAGCACTGCTAGAGAGTCTCACACACCCAGCACATGAACAACACAGGGAATCAGCACTGCTAGAGAGTCTCACACACCCAGACATGAACAACACAGGAGATCAGCACTGCTAGAGAGTCTCACACACCCAGACATGAACAACACAGGGAATCAGCACAGCTAGAGAGTCTCACACACCCAGACATGAACAGGGAATCAGCACAGCTGAACAACACAGGAACAACACAGGAAATCAGCACTGCTAGAGAGTCTCACACACCCAGACATGAACAACACAGGGAATCAGCACTGCTAGAGAGTCTCACACACCCAGACATGAACAACACAGGAGATCAGCACTGCTAGAGAGTCTCACACACCCAGACATGAACAACACAGGAAATCAGCACAGCTAGAGAGTCTCACACACCCAGACATGAACAACACAGGAGATCAGCACTGCTAGAGAGTCTCACACACCCAGACATGAACAACACAGGGAATCAGCACTGCTAGAGAGTCTCACACACCCAGACATGAACAACACAGGGAATCAGCACTGCTAGAGAGTCTCACACACCCAGACATGAACAACACAGGAGATCAGCACTGCTAGAGAGTCTCACACACCCAGCACATGAACAACACAGGAGATCAGCACAGCTAGAGAGTCTCACACATCCAGCACATGAAC
Organism: Polyodon spathula; assembly: GCF_017654505.1. Taxonomy (NCBI): domain Eukaryota; kingdom Metazoa; phylum Chordata; class Actinopteri; order Acipenseriformes; family Polyodontidae; genus Polyodon; species Polyodon spathula. The sequence continues at coordinate 78,233,544 of NC_054538.1, read as the reverse complement.
AACACTGTGAAGCAGAGCCAGAAGCTCACACCAGCCCTGCACACAGTCCTGGGTTTCAGAACTTCCCTGTTCAAGTATACTACTGAAATGACCCAGTGGCAAGAGTTTGAGCAATTAGACTGATCACAGCACAAAGTGACACCTGAGTCTGTAGGGTTACTAAGGGTTACTCTCTGCTCCACCGGTGGGTTGCTCTATTCTAATCTCTTCTGAAGCAGCTTTTAGAATGACCTCTTCTGAACAGTCTGTGATAGGGGCACACTTTCGATTTCTAGTTCCGGAACTTTTAGAACAACGACTTTTAAACTGTTTATTATAGGGGAACACTCCGAGTTCTCATTCTGGAACTTTTAGAATTCAATTCAAACATCAGCTGCACCAGGAAGGTGGATTATTCACAGTAAAAGCTGGCTTGTAACACAATTCAAGAACTTAAGGTTTTACAGATCCTGCATGTTCTGTACTGCTAGCTGCACTGTGAGTTCACATATCCTGCATGCTGTACTGTACTGCTAGCTGTACTGTGAGTTCACATATCCTGCATGCTGTACTGTACTGCTAGCTGTACTGTGAGTTCACATATCCTACATGTACTGTACTGCTAGCTGTACTGTGAGTTCACATATCCTGCATGCTGTACTGTACTGCTAGCTGTACTGTGAGTTCACATATCCTACATGCTGTACTGTACTGCTAGCTGTACTGTGAGTTCACATATCCTACATGCTGTACTGTACTGATAGCTGTACTGTGAGTTCACATATCCTGCATGCTGTACTGTACTGCTAGCTGTACTGTGAGTTCACATATCCTGCATGCTGTACTGTACTGCTAGCTGTACTGTGAGTTCACATATCCTACATGCTGTACTGTACTGCTAGCTGTACTGTGAGTTCACATATCCTGCATGCTGTACTGTACTGCTAGCTGTACTGTGAGTTCACATATCCTACATGTACTGTACTGCTAGCTGTACTGTGAGTTCACATATCCTGCATGCTGTACTGTACTGCTAGATGTACTGTGAGTTCACATATCCTACATGCTGTACTGTACTGCTAGCTGTACTGTGAGTTCACATATCCTGCATGCTGTACTGTACTGCTAGATGTACTGTGAGTTCACATATCCTGGCCATGGCTCTTTTCAAGGGGTTTTTGGAAGCTGACATGCTGTACTGTCTCACTGCTAAGCTGCTGTACTGTGAGTTCAGGGGTCCTTTGGATGCAGCACACTGTACTGATAGCTGTACTGTGAGTTCACATATCCTGGCATGCTGTACTGTACTGATAGCTGTACTGTGAGTTCACATATCCTGGGGTTGCTGTACTGCTGATGCAGCACAGTACCTGGCCAGGGCTACTGTGAGTACCTGGCAGGGCTCTTTTCATTTTTGGAAGCTGATGCAGCACAGTACCTGGCCAGGGCTCTTTTCAAGGGGTTTTTGGAAGCTGATGCAGCACAGTACCTGGCCAGGGCTCTTTTCAGGGGGTTTTTGGAAGCTGATGCAGCACAGTACCTGGCCAGGGCTCTTTTCAGGGGGTTTTTGGAAGCTGATGCAGCACAGTACCTGGCCAGGGCTCTTTTCAAGGGGTTTTTGGAAGCTGATGCAGCACAGTACCTGGCCAGGGCTCTTTTCAAGGGGTTTTTGGAAGCTGATGCAGCACAGTACCTGGCAGGCCTCTTTTCAAGGGGTTTTTGGAAGCTGATGCAGCACAGTACAGGGCTCTTTTCAAGCTGATGCAGCACAGTACCTGGCCAGGGCTCTTTTCAAGGGGTTTTTGGAAGCTGATGCAGCACAGTACCTGGCCAGGGCTCTTTTCAAGTGGAGTTCAGCACAGTACCTAGGGCTCTTTTCAAGGGGTTTTTGGAAGCTGATGCAGCACAGTACCTGGCCAGGGCTCTTTTCAAGGGGTTTTTGGAAGCTGATGCAGCACAGTACCTGGCCAGGGCTCTTTTCAAGGGGTTTTTGGAAGCTGATGCAGCACAGTACCTGGCCAGGGCTCTTTTGTGAGTTTTTTTCAGGGGGTTTTTGGCTGATGCAGCACAGTACCTGGCCAGGGCTCTTTTCAAGGGGTTTTTGGAAGCTGATGCAGCACAGTACCTGGCTCTTTTCAAGGGGTTTTTGGAAGCTGATGCAGCACAGTACCTGGCCAGGGCTCTTTTCAAGGGGTTTTTGGAAGCTGATGCAGCACAGTACCTGGCAGGCTCTTTTCAAGGGGTTTTTGGAAGCTGATGCAGCACAGTACCTGGCCAGGGCTCTTTTCAAGGGGTTTTTGGAAGCTGATGCAGCACAGTACCTGGCCAGGGCTCTTTTCAAGGGGTTTTTGGAAGCTGATGCAGCACAGTACCTGGCCAGGGCTCTTTTCAAGGGGTTTTTGGAAGCTGATGCAGCACAGTACCTGGCCAGGGCTCTTTTCAAGGGGTTTTTGGAAGCTGATGCAGCACAGTACCTGGCCAGGGCTCTTTTCAGGGGGTTTTTGGAAGCTGATGCAGCACAGTACCTGGCTGGGGTTTTTGGAAGCTGATGCCACAGGGCTCTTTTCAAGGGGTTTTTGGAAGCTGATGCAGCACAGTACCTGGCCAGGGCTCTTTTCAAGGGGTTTTTGGAAGCTGATGCAGCACAGTACCTGGCCGGCTCTTTTCAAGGGGTTTTTGGAAGCTGATGCAGCACAGTACCTGGCCAGGGCTCTTTTCAAGGGGTTTTTGGAAGCTGATGCAGCACAGTACCTGGCCAGGGCTCTTTTCAAGGGGTTTTTGGAAGCTGATGCAGCACAGTACCTGGCCAGGGCTCTTTTCAAGGGGTTTTTGGAAGCTGATGCAGCACAGTACCTGGCCAGGGCTCTTTTCAAGGGGTTTTTGGAAGCTGATGCAGCACAGTACCTGGCCAGGGCTCTTTTCAAGGGGTTTTTGGAAGCTGATGCAGCACAGTACCTGGCCAGGGCTCTTTTCAAGGGGTTTTTGGAAGCTGATGCAGCACAGTACCTGGCCAGGGCTCTTTTCAAGGGGTTTTTGGAAGCTGATGCAGCACAGTACCTGGCCAGGGCTCTTTTCAAGGGGTTTTTGGAAGCTGATGCAGCACAGTACCTGGCCAGGGCTCTTTTCAAGGGGTTTTTGGAAGCTGATGCAGCACAGTACCTGGCCAGGGCTCTTTTCAAGGGGTTTTTGGAAGCTGATGCAGCACAGTACCTGGCCAGGGCTCTTTTCAAGGGGTTTTTGGAAGCTGATGCAGCACAGTACCTGGCCAGGGCTCTTTTCAAGGGGTTTTTGGAAGCTGATGCAGCACAGTACCTGGCCAGGGCTCTTTTCAAGGGGTTTTTGGAAGCTGATGCAGCACAGTACCTGGCCAGGGCTCTTTTCAAGGGGTTTTTGGAAGCTGATGCAGCACAGTACCTGGCCAGGGCTCTTTTCAAGGGGTTTTTGGAAGCTGATGCAGCACAGTACCTGGCCAGGGCTCTTTTCAAGGGGTTTTTGGAAGCTGATGCAGCACAGTACCTGGCCAGGGCTCTTTTCAAGGGGTTTTTGGAAGCTGATGCAGCACAGTACCTGGCCAGGGCTCTTTTCAAGGGGTTTTTGGAAGCTGATGCAGCACAGTACCTGGCCAGGGCTCTTTTCAAGGGGTTTTTGGAAGCTGATGCAGCACAGTACCTGGCCAGGGCTCTTTTCAAGGGGTTTTTGGAAGCTGATGCAGCACAGTACCTGGCCAGGGCTCTTTTCAAGGGGTTTTTGGAAGCTGATGCAGCACAGTACCTGGCCAGGGCTCTTTTCAAGGGGTTTTTGGAAGCTGATGCAGCACAGTACCTGGCCAGGGCTCTTTTCAAGGGGTTTTTGGAAGCTGATGCAGCACAGTACCTGGCCAGGGCTCTTTTCAAGGGGTTTTTGGAAGCTGATGCAGCACAGTACCTGGCCAGGGCTCTTTTCAAGGGGTTTTTGGAAGCTGATGCAGCACAGTACCTGGCCAGGGCTCTTTTCAAGGGGTTTTTGGAAGCTGATGCAGCACAGTACCTGGCCAGGGCTCTTTTCAAGGGGTTTTTGGAAGCTGATGCAGCACAGTACCTGGCCAGGGCTCTTTTCAAGGGGTTTTTGGAAGCTGATGCAGCACAGTACCTGGCCAGGGCTCTTTTCAAGGGGTTTTTGGAAGCTGATGCAGCACAGTACCTGGCCAGGGCTCTTTTCAAGGGGTTTTTGGAAGCTGATGCAGCACAGTACCTGGCCAGGGCTCTTTTCAAGGGGTTTTTGGAAGCTGATGCAGCACAGTACCTGGCCAGGGCTCTTTTCAAGGGGTTTTTGGAAGCTGATGCAGCACAGTACCTGGCCAGGGCTCTTTTCAAGGGGTTTTTGGAAGCTGATGCAGCACAGTACCTGGCCAGGGCTCTTTTCAAGGGGTTTTTGGAAGCTGATGCAGCACAGTACCTGGCCAGGGCTCTTTTCAAGGGGTTTTTGGAAGCTGATGCAGCACAGTACCTGGCCAGGGCTCTTTTCAAGGGGTTTTTGGAAGCTGATGCAGCACAGTACCTGGCCAGGGCTCTTTTCAAGGGGTTTTTGGAAGCTGATGCAGCACAGTACCTGGCCAGGGCTCTTTTCAAGGGGTTTTTGGAAGCTGATGCAGCACAGTACCTGGCCAGGGCTCTTTTCAAGGGGTTTTTGGAAGCTGATGCAGCACAGTACCTGGCCAGGGCTCTTTTCAAGGGGTTTTTGGAAGCTGATGCAGCACAGTACCTGGCCAGGGCTCTTTTCAAGGGGTTTTTGGAAGCTGATGCAGCACAGTACCTGGCCAGGGCTCTTTTCAAGGGGTTTTTGGAAGCTGATGCAGCACAGTACCTGGCCAGGGCTCTTTTCAAGGGGTTTTTGGAAGCTGATGCAGCACAGTACCTGGCCAGGGCTCTTTTCAAGGGGTTTTTGGAAGCTGATGCAGCACAGTACCTGGCCAGGGCTCTTTTCAAGGGGTTTTTGGAAGCTGATGCAGCACAGTACCTGGCCAGGGCTCTTTTCAAGGGGTTTTTGGAAGCTGATGCAGCACAGTACCTGGCCAGGGCTCTTTTCAAGGGGTTTTTGGAAGCTGATGCAGCACAGTACCTGGCCAGGGCTCTTTTCAAGGGGTTTTTGGAAGCTGATGCAGCACAGTACCTGGCCAGGGCTCTTTTCAAGGGGTTTTTGGAAGCTGATGCAGCACAGTACCTGGCCAGGGCTCTTTTCAAGGGGTTTTTGGAAGCTGATGCAGCACAGTACCTGGCCAGGGCTCTTTTCAAGGGGTTTTTGGAAGCTGATGCAGCACAGTACCTGGCCAGGGCTCTTTTCAAGGGGTTTTTGGAAGCTGATGCAGCACAGTACCTGGCCAGGGCTCTTTTCAAGGGGTTTTTGGAAGCTGATGCAGCACAGTACCTGGCCAGGGCTCTTTTCAAGGGGTTTTTGGAAGCTGATGCAGCACAGTACCTGGCCAGGGCTCTTTTCAAGGGGTTTTTGGAAGCTGATGCAGCACAGTACCTGGCCAGGGCTCTTTTCAAGGGGTTTTTGGAAGCTGATGCAGCACAGTACCTGGCCAGGGCTCTTTTCAAGGGGTTTTTGGAAGCTGATGCAGCACAGTACCTGGCCAGGGCTCTTTTCAAGGGGTTTTTGGAAGCTGATGCAGCACAGTACCTGGCCAGGGCTCTTTTCAAGGGGTTTTTGGAAGCTGATGCAGCACAGTACCTGGCCAGGGCTCTTTTCAAGGGGTTTTTGGAAGCTGATGCAGCACAGTACCTGGCCAGGGCTCTTTTCAAGGGGTTTTTGGAAGCTGATGCAGCACAGTACCTGGCCAGGGCTCTTTTCAAGGGGTTTTTGGAAGCTGATGCAGCACAGTACCTGGCCAGGGCTCTTTTCAAGGGGTTTTTGGAAGCTGATGGCAGCACAGTACCTGGCCAGGGCTCTTTTCAAGCACAGTACCTGGCCAGGGCTCTTTTCAAGGGGTTTTTGGAAGCTGATGCAGCACAGTACCTGGCCAGGGCTCTTTTCAAGGGGTTTTTGGAAGCTGATGCAGCACAGTACCTGGCCAGGGCTCTTTTCAAGGGGTTTTTGGAAGCTGATGCAGCACAGTACCTGGCCAGGGCTCTTTTCAAGGGGTTTTTGGAAGCTGATGCAGCACAGTACCTGGCCAGGGCTCTTTTCAAGGGGTTTTTGGAAGCTGATGCAGCACAGTACCTGGCCAGGGCTTTTTTCAAGGGGTTTTTGGAAGCTGATGCAGCACAGTACCTGGCCAGGGCTCTTTTCAAGGGGTTTTTGGAAGCTGATGCAGCACAGTACCTGGCCAGGGCTCTTTTCAAGGGGTTTTTGGAAGCTGATGCAGCACAGTACCTGGCCAGGGCTCTTTTCAAGGGGTTTTTGGAAGCTGATGCAGCACAGTACCTGGCCAGGGCTCTTTTCAAGGGGTTTTTGGAAGCCAGGGCTCTTTTCAAGGGGTTTTTGGAAGCTGATGCAGCACAGTACCTGGCCAGGGCTCTTTTCAAGGGGTTTTTGGAAGCTGATGCAGCACAGTACCTGGCCAGGGCTCTTTTCAAGGGGTTTTTGGAAGCTGATGCAGCACAGTACCTGGCCAGGGCTCTTTTCAAGGGGTTTTTGGAAGCTGATGCAGCACAGTACCTGGCCAGGGCTCTTTTCAAGGGGTTTTTGGAAGCTGATGCAGCAAGTACCTGGCCAGGGCTCTTTTCAAGGGGTTTACCTGGCCAGGGCTCTTTTCAAGGGGTTTTTGGAAGCTGATGCAGCACAGTACCTGGCCAGGGCTCTTTTCAAGGGGTTTTTGGAAGCTGATGCAGCACAGTACCTGGCCAGGGCTCTTTTCAAGGGGTTTTTGGAAGCTGATGCAGCACAGTACCTGGCCAGGGCTCTTTTCAAGGGGTTTTTGGAAGCTGATGCAGCACAGTACCTGGCCAGGGCTCTTTTCAAGGGGTTTTTGGAAGCTGATGCAGCACAGTACCTGGCCAGGGCTCTTTTCAAGGGGTTTTTGGAAGCTGATGCAGCACAGTACCTGGCCAGGGCTCTTTTCAAGGGGTTTTTGGAAGCTGATGCAGCACAGTACCTGGCCAGGGCTCTTTTCAAGGGGTTTTTGGAAGCTGATGCAGCACAGTACCTGGCCAGGGCTCTTTTCAAGGGGTTTTTGGAAGCTGATGCAGCACAGTACCTGGCCAGGGCTCTTTTCAAGGGGTTTTTGGAAGCTGATGCAGCACAGTACCTGGCCAGGGCTCTTTTCAAGGGGTTTTTGGAAGCTGATGCAGCACAGTACCTGGCCAGGGCTCTTTTCAAGGGGTTTTTGGAAGCTGATGCAGCACAGTACCTGGCCAGGGCTCTTTTCAAGGGGTTTTTGGAAGCTGATGCAGCACAGTACCTGGCCAGGGCTCTTTTCAAGGGGTTTTTGGAAGCTGATGCAGCACAGTACCTGGCCTCTTTTCAGGGCTCTTTTCAAGGGGCCAGGGCTTTTTTTGGAAGCTGATGCAGCACAGTACCTGGCCAGGGCTCTTTTCAGGGGGTGGAAGCTGATGCAGCACAGTACCTGGCCAGGGCTCTTTTCAAGGGGTTTTTGGAAGCTGATGCAGCACAGTACCTGGCCAGGGCTCTTTTCAAGGGGTTTTTGGAAGCTGATGCAGCACAGTACCTGGCCAGGGCTCTTTTCAAGGGGTTTTTGGAAGCTGATGCAGCACAGTACCTGGCCAGGGCTCTTTTCAAGGGGTTTTTGGAAGCTGATGCAGCACAGTACCTGGCCAGGGCTCTTTTCAAGGGGTTTTTGGAAGCTGATGCAGCACAGTACCTGGCCAGGGCTCTTTTCAAGGGGTTTTTGGAAGCTGATGCAGCACAGTACCTGGCCAGGGCTCTTTTCAAGGGGTTTTTGGAAGCTGATGCAGCACAGTACCTGGCCAGGGCTCTTTTCAAGGGGTTTTTGGAAGCTGATGCAGCACAGTACCTGGCCAGGGCTCTTTTCAAGGGGTTTTTGGAAGCTGATGCAGCACAGTACCTGGCCAGGGCTCTTTTCAAGGGGTTTTTGGAAGCTGATGCAGCACAGTACCTGGCCAGGGCTCTTTTCAAGGGGTTTTTGGAAGCTGATGCAGCACAGTACCTGGCCAGGGCTCTTTTCAAGGGGTTTTTGGAAGCTGATGCAGCACAGTACCTGGCCAGGGCTCTTTTCAAGGGGTTTTTGGAAGCTGATGCAGCACAGTACCTGGCCAGGGCTCTTTTCAAGGGGTTTTTGGAAGCTGATGCAGCACAGTACCTGGCCAGGGCTCTTTTCAAGGGGTTTTTGGAAGCTGATGCAGCACAGTACCTGGCCAGGGCTCTTTTCAAGGGGTTTTTGGAAGCTGATGCAGCACAGTACCTGGCCAGGGCTCTTTTCAAGGGGTTTTTGGAAGCTGATGCAGCACAGTACCTGGCCAGGGCTCTTTTCAAGGGGTTTTTGGAAGCTGATGCAGCACAGTACCTGGCCAGGGCTCTTTTCAAGGGGTTTTTGGAAGCTGATGCAGCACAGTACCTGGCCAGGGCTCTTTTCAAGGGGTTTTTGGAAGCTGATGCAGCACAGTACCTGGCCAGGGCTCTTTTCAAGGGGTTTTTGGAAGCTGATGCAGCACAGTACCTGGCCAGGGCTCTTTTCAAGGGGTTTTTGGAAGCTGATGCAGCACAGTACCTGGCCAGGGCTCTTTTCAAGGGGTTTTTGGAAGCTGATGCAGCACAGTACCTGGCCAGGGCTCTTTTCAAGGGGTTTTTGGAAGCTGATGCAGCACAGTACCTGGCCAGGGCTCTTTTCAAGGGGTTTTTGGAAGCTGATGCAGCACAGTACCTGGCCAGGGCTCTTTTCAAGGGGTTTTTGGAAGCTGATGCAGCACAGTACCTGGCCAGGGCTCTTTTCAAGGGGTTTTTGGAAGCTGATGCAGCACAGTACCTGGCCAGGGCTCTTTTCAAGGGGTTTTTGGAAGCTGATGCAGCACAGTACCTGGCCAGGGCTCTTTTCAAGGGGTTTTTGGAAGCTGATGCAGCACAGTACCTGGCCAGGGCTCTTTTCAAGGGGTTTTTGGAAGCTGATGCAGCACAGTACCTGGCCAGGGCTCTTTTCAAGGGGTTTTTGGAAGCTGATGCAGCACAGTACCTGGCCAGGGCTCTTTTCAAGGGGTTTTTGGAAGCTGATGCAGCACAGTACCTGGCCAGGGCTCTTTTCAAGGGGTTTTTGGAAGCTGATGCAGCACAGTACCTGGCCAGGGCTCTTTTCAAGGGGTTTTTGGAAGCTGATGCAGCACAGTACCTGGCCAGGGCTCTTTTCAAGGGGTTTTTGGAAGCTGATGCAGCACAGTACCTGGCCAGGGCTCTTTTCAAGGGGTTTTTGGAAGCTGATGCAGCACAGTACCTGGCCAGGGCTCTTTTCAAGGGGTTTTTGGAAGCTGATGCAGCACAGTACCTGGCCAGGGCTCTTTTCAAGGGGTTTTTGGAAGCTGATGCAGCACAGTACCTGGCCAGGGCTCTTTTCAAGGGGTTTTTGGAAGCTGATGCAGCACAGTACCTGGCCAGGGCTCTTTTCAAGGGGTTTTTGGAAGCTGATGCAGCACAGTACCTGGCCAGGGCTCTTTTCAAGGGGTTTTTGGAAGCTGATGCAGCACAGTACCTGGCCAGGGCTCTTTTCAAGGGGTTTTTGGAAGCTGATGCAGCACAGTACCTGGCCAGGGCTCTTTTCAAGGGGTTTTTGGAAGCTGATGCAGCACAGTACCTGGCCAGGGCTCTTTTCAAGGGGTTTTTGGAAGCTGATGCAGCACAGTACCTGGCCAGGGCTCTTTTCAAGGGGTTTTTGGAAGCTGATGCAGCACAGTACCTGGCCAGGGCTCTTTTCAAGGGGTTTTTGGAAGCTGATGCAGCACAGTACCTGGCCAGGGCTCTTTTCAAGGGGTTTTTGGAAGCTGATGCAGCACAGTACCTGGCCAGGGCTCTTTTCAAGGGGTTTTTGGAAGCTGATGCAGCACAGTACCTGGCCAGGGCTCTTTTCAAGGGGTTTTTGGAAGCTGATGCAGCACAGTACCTGGCCAGGGCTCTTTTCAAGGGGTTTTTGGAAGCTGATGCAGCACAGTACCTGGCCAGGGCTCTTTTCAAGGGGTTTTTGGAAGCTGATGCAGCACAGTACCTGGCCAGGGCTCTTTTCAAGGGGTTTTTGGAAGCTGATGCAGCACAGTACCTGGCCAGGGCTCTTTTCAAGGGGTTTTTGGAAGCTGATGCAGCACAGTACCTGGCCAGGGCTCTTTTCAAGGGGTTTTTGGAAGCTGATGCAGCACAGTACCTGGCCAGGGCTCTTTTCAAGGGGTTTTTGGAAGCTGATGCAGCACAGTACCTGGCCAGGGCTCTTTTCAAGGGGTTTTTGGAAGCTGATGCAGCACAGTACCTGGCCAGGGCTCTTTTCAAGGGGTTTTTGGAAGCTGATGCAGCACAGTACCTGGCCAGGGCTCTTTTCAAGGGGTTTTTGGAAGCTGATGCAGCACAGTACCTGGCCAGGGCTCTTTTCAAGGGGTTTTTGGAAGCTGATGCAGCACAGTACCTGGCCAGGGCTCTTTTCAAGGGGTTTTTGGAAGCTGATGCAGCACAGTACCTGGCCAGGGCTCTTTTCAAGGGGTTTTTGGAAGCTGATGCAGCACAGTACCTGGCCAGGGCTCTTTTCAAGGGGTTTTTGGAAGCTGATGCAGCACAGTACCTGGCCAGGGCTCTTTTCAAGGGGTTTTTGGAAGCTGATGCAGCACAGTACCTGGCCAGGGCTCTTTTCAAGGGGTTTTTGGAAGCTGATGCAGCACAGTACCTGGCCAGGGCTCTTTTCAAGGGGTTTTTGGAAGCTGATGCAGCACAGTACCTGGCCAGGGCTCTTTTCAAGGGGTTTTTGGAAGCTGATGCAGCACAGTACCTGGCCAGGGCTCTTTTCAAGGGGTTTTTGGAAGCTGATGCAGCACAGTACCTGGCCAGGGCTCTTTTCAAGGGGTTTTTGGAAGCTGATGCAGCACAGTACCTGGCCAGGGCTCTTTTCAAGGGGTTTTTGGAAGCTGATGCAGCACAGTACCTGGCCAGGGCTCTTTTCAAGGGGTTTTTGGAAGCTGATGCAGCACAGTACCTGGCCAGGGCTCTTTTCAAGGGGTTTTTGGAAGCTGATGCAGCACAGTACCTGGCCAGGGCTCTTTTCAAGGGGTTTTTGGAAGCTGATGCAGCACAGTACCTGGCCAGGGCTCTTTTCAAGGGGTTTTTGGAAGCTGATGCAGCACAGTACCTGGCCAGGGCTCTTTTCAAGGGGTTTTTGGAAGCTGATGCAGCACAGTACCTGGCCAGGGCTCTTTTCAAGGGGTTTTTGGAAGCTGATGCAGCACAGTACCTGGCCAGGGCTCTTTTCAAGGGGTTTTTGGAAGCTGATGCAGCACAGTACCTGGCCAGGGCTCTTTTCAAGGGGTTTTTGGAAGCTGATGCAGCACAGTACCTGGCCAGGGCTCTTTTCAAGGGGTTTTTGGAAGCTGATGCAGCACAGTACCTGGCCAGGGCTCTTTTCAAGGGGTTTTTGGAAGCTGATGCAGCACAGTACCTGGCCAGGGCTCTTTTCAAGGGGTTTTTGGAAGCTGATGCAGCACAGTACCTGGCCAGGGCTCTTTTCAAGGGGTTTTTGGAAGCTGATGCAGCACAGTACCTGGCCAGGGCTCTTTTCAAGGGGTTTTTGGAAGCTGATGCAGCACAGTACCTGGCCAGGGCTCTTTTCAAGGGGTTTTTGGAAGCTGATGCAGCACAGTACCTGGCCAGGGCTCTTTTCAAGGGGTTTTTGGAAGCTGATGCAGCACAGTACCTGGCCAGGGCTCTTTTCAAGGGGTTTTTGGAAGCTGATGCAGCACAGTACCTGGCCAGGGCTCTTTTCAAGGGGTTTTTGGAAGCTGATGCAGCACAGTACCTGGCCAGGGCTCTTTTCAAGGGGTTTTTGGAAGCTGATGCAGCACAGTACCTGGCCAGGGCTCTTTTCAAGGGGTTTTTGGAAGCTGATGCAGCACAGTACCTGGCCAGGGCTCTTTTCAAGGGGTTTTTGGAAGCTGATGCAGCACAGTACCTGGCCAGGGCTCTTTTCAAGGGGTTTTTGGAAGCTGATGCAGCACAGTACCTGGCCAGGGCTCTTTTCAAGGGGTTTTTGGAAGCTGATGCAGCACAGTACCTGGCCAGGGCTCTTTTCAAGGGGTTTTTGGAAGCTGATGCAGCACAGTACCTGGCCAGGGCTCTTTTCAAGGGGTTTTTGGAAGCTGATGCAGCACAGTACCTGGCCAGGGCTCTTTTCAAGGGGTTTTTGGAAGCTGATGCAGCACAGTACCTGGCCAGGGCTCTTTTCAAGGGGTTTTTGGAAGCTGATGCAGCACAGTACCTGGCCAGGGCTCTTTTCAAGGGGTTTTTGGAAGCTGATGCAGCACAGTACCTGGCCAGGGCTCTTTTCAAGGGGTTTTTGGAAGCTGATGCAGCACAGTACCTGGCCAGGGCTCTTTTCAAGGGGTTTTTGGAAGCTGATGCAGCACAGTACCTGGCCAGGGCTCTTTTCAAGGGGTTTTTGGAAGCTGATGCAGCACAGTACCTGGCCAGGGCTCTTTTCAAGGGGTTTTTGGAAGCTGATGCAGCACAGTACCTGGCCTCTTTTCAGGGCTCTTTTCAAGGGGTTTTTGGAAGCTGATGCAGCACAGTACCTGGCCAGGGCTCTTTTCAAGGGGTTTTTGGAAGCTGATGCAGCACAGTACCTGGCCAGGGCTCTTTTCAAGGGGTTTTTGGAAGCTGATGCAGCACAGTACCTGGCCAGGGCTCTTTTCAAGGGGTTTTTGGAAGCTGATGCAGCACAGTACCTGGCCAGGGCTCTTTTCAAGGGGTTTTTGGAAGCTGATGCAGCACAGTACCTGGCCAGGGCTCTTTTCAAGGGGTTTTTGGAAGCTGATGCAGCACAGTACCTGGCCAGGGCTCTTTTCAAGGGGTTTTTGGAAGCTGATGCAGCACAGTACCTGGCCAGGGCTCTTTTCAAGGGGTTTTTGGAAGCTGATGCAGCACAGTACCTGGCCAGGGCTCTTTTCAAGGGGTTTTTGGAAGCTGATGCAGCACAGTACCTGGCCAGGGCTCTTTTCAAGGGGTTTTTGGAAGCTGATGCAGCACAGTACCTGGCAGTCTCTTTTCAAGGGGTTTTTTGGACAGTGAGAAGTAGATCCATGCTAATCTCTCAAGGCAGCCATGTCTCCTTTTAATCCATCTCCTCGAGCAGGGCGCCCTTCTAAAATCAGAAGCCCACAACGTTACCTACATGCATGGAGACTGACATGAAACACTTACACAGCGCTCACTCCTGATCTCAAGGGGATTCATATGGAGATTATAGGCAGGACTTACGAAATAACGTTTATAGGCTGGATTCAGAAATCCAATTAGATAGCCCAATATTATCTAAAGCTGGGTCATAATGGAATAGCCATAATGAGACAAAAAGTTTTGGGAGCATAATTGAAGTATCCTGCATTTTGAAAGAAGAAAAAACAAGGTTTAATTAGAACCATTTGAAGGTTTCTTAAGCATTCAAGTTCTTTCTCATTGTGTAACATTACAGTACCATGGAATTCTGCAGTAAATTAAGGGCTGGAAAAAAATCCTCCCTGATCTTAAACGGGACTCAGTTGACCCAAACCAGGGAGCGAAATATAACCCCTACTAACTATGCCTGCAACCATGTCCCTTTGCAACCACTGGGTGTACTTTGAAACATGACCACCAGGGGGTGTGCAGCTGCAATTCCCCTGAAGCTGTGTTTCATATGGAGATTTTCAATGTACTAACTCACAGGTGCCACAGGGTACCAGAGGGGGCACTCATTACAGCGGTGCACCCGCAGCGGTCATTCAGTTTTTAGCAGTCTTTCAGGAGAATCAGACCATGTGGTTGCACAGTTACTAAGCCTGGTAACTCTTCATTCAAGCAGACACAATTATATAAAAGGACCAGTGCATAACACCCACATTTTGAAGGAGGACACCAATAACCAAAATGAGACAGATGGGTTAAGAACAATTGCAGTTAAATAATGATAGATAGCTGTGATGATTAAACACAAAACTGGAGGTCCTTCACTTTTCAAAAAATAAACTCAAGTTTTTCATGGGGGATTTAAAAAAAAACCCTATCCCTGAAGGACAGTTTGATGAACAAATCCTGCAACGCGGCAGAGTGAGGGAAGAACATTAAGCATGAGCGAGACCCTAAGGGCTCGGGAGGGCTATTTATAGTCAGGTCAATCTGCACTTAGCTCTGTGTTCAAGCTCTAGCAGGAGAAGGAATTGAGTACTTAGGCTGTAGTGTGTTTTACTGGAAACAGTAAAACACTGGGAGCCATTCCCCAACACAGGTGTGTAACACGAGGATCTGGAAACAGTAAAACACTGGGAGCCATTCCCCATCACAGGTGTGTAACACGAGGATCTGGAAACAGTAAAACACTGGGAGCCATTCCCCATCACAGGTGTGTAACACGAGGATCTGGAAACAGTAAAACACTGGGAGCCACTCCCCATCACAGGTGTGTAACACGAGGATCTGGAAACAGTAAAACACTGGGAGCCAATCACAGGTGTGTAACAAGGATCTGGAAACAGTAAAACACTGGGAGCCACTCCCCATCACAGGTGTGTAACACGAGGATCTGGAAACAGTAAAACACTGGGAGCCAATCACAGGTGTGTAACAAGGATCTGGAAACAGTAAAACACTGGGAGCCATTCCCCATCACAGGTGTGTAACACGAGGATCTGGAAACAGTAAAACACTGGGAGCCACTCCCCATCACAGGTGTGTAACAGGAGGATCTGGAAACAGTAAAACACTGGGAGCCACTCCCCATCACAGGTGTGTAACAGGAGGATCTGGAAACAGTAAAACACTGGGAGCCACTCCCCATCACAGGTGTGTAACAGGAGGATCTGGAAACAGTAAAAATAAGAGACAATTTCCAGAGAATGTGAGAGACCAGAAGAGAGGGAAACCTGGTTCTAAGCCTTTGAGAAACAGCACTGCGTAATAAAACCAAGCAGCGACACTGTCCAGATCCTTCTTTATCAGCTGTATCAGCTGGAGACACTCCTGCAGGACACGGGCCAGCTGCTGTGCGAGGAAATATAACACAACACTGGAGTCAGGAGCTAAGCAGATAACGAATACTGCCTTCAGAGGAAAAGACTCCTGTGAAACACACATGCAAGTGCACTTTAAAATATCTTATTCAAGCTTTTCAGTGATGGATCTGACAGTTTACTGAAAACATATCACTCACAAAAGCACATAACTCAGCCTATACACACAGAAACAGACACGCACCAGCATACACAATACCTGTGTTTTATTAAACTAATAGTTAATTTCGGATTCAAACGTTGCAAAGTCAAACTTTTCCTAAACGGTTTTCATTCTTGCAAACGTGTATTATGCAACCCCTTAGAAAAATATCTATACAAAAAACAAACAAACATACGGTTAACCACCCGCCTAGTTTTGCTAATTTAGATTTTATGCGTTTTAAAATGACTGTAACTTAAAAAGAAATGAAAGCGTTCGCCGCATACTTCCCTACAGTGCGGTACTCTAACGCCAATTCCGGGTATTGGAAACCCTCCTTCTAAATATATTCATGCGCCCACTGCACCCAGTCTCCCCGCCCCCTCCATACTAGACCCTCTCTTATTCGCCTTTCCCAACCTCAGTCTTACAGTGCCCCTCCTCCTGGTAATCTGCAGAGCCACGCCTTGCACTGCGGTGATAGGACAGACGGGAGTGTGTTGGCACGCCCCTTCACAGCCACCCCAGTTCCGAAGTGAGACACATTGCTGAAATTGGAAACTTTGGGAAAAGTGTGGAATTCCTACCCGTTCTGTTTTACAATGGGAATGACAGAATGAGAATAGGAGAAAAACATGAAAGAAGGGACTGAGCTCAAATACAATATCTTTTTTGGATTATCTGCGTGCAGAACTCTGTAATTCGTATTATTTACTGGTAAGTTACATAGCATTTACACTAAAGCCTGCGATGAGCTTCTTTGAGTAATCAGGCGTGAAAAAAACAACTAGCTCTCTATTCCTTCGCCTTCCAGATGTTGTGTGTGTGCGTGTCTTTTTTGGGTTTTTTTGTTTGTTTTTTTTTTGTTTTTTTTTTGGTGAAGTATTTTGTTTTTACATTATTTTGACCCTAGTTTGGTAAACCAAACAATGGATAAAACTAGTAAAAGTCAAAGTATAAAAATGAAATACACATAATAAATAAATATAATTCGTTTGTCTGGTATTGGTAAGAGGTGAGGGAGAAAAAAAGAAAAAGATCTATCTATCTATCTATCTATCTATCTATCTATCTATCTATATATACATATATATATATATATATATATATATATATATATATATATATTATATAATTATTTATATATATATAATTCATAATATAATATATATATATATATATATATATATATATATATATATATATATATATTTAAACAACTGAAATGATGCTGTGTGTATATTCTGTACGGTGCTGCAGCAAAACCTATATTCTCTAATTGCAGCCTCCTGTGAAAAAAAACAAACAAAACTAATTCTAATGCATGCGCTCGACGTTTTAGTTTTGTGACGTTTTAGTTCGGCTGTGTATTCTTGTGTAATATTTATTAATAATTCTGTAAACAACGTATTAATTACGGTATGACATTATCAAATATGTATCCATAAAATAATAATTTTAAAAAGTTACTTTTAATAATGTACCTTTAATTTTAAGCTTCGAACACATGTATAGCACATATTATTAATATAACTAATATTTATAATTATGTCATACGTACTGCCAGGTGACAGCCCAACAGGGTATAGATCTCCAGGGTAGTTTGCCCCGTGTCCAGTCATAGTTGTGAACCTGAAATGAAGATCGGAAAAGTGAAGGCAGTGGTGTCTTGTGATTAAAGTGGTGGGCGTGACCGCAGCGGATTACAGGCGACTACTTTCTCAGGGATCAAGAGGAGCAGTGTTAGCATCTCATCCTCTGTTTAATTGTTTAATTATTCATTAGTTCTCAGAACATGCAATTCTATTAAATAAACGTGATGCAATTTAGAAAGACGTGATTAAACTGAACAGATTAAATGTACATCTCAGCACAGTACAGTATCTAGAAAATCGAGTAATACCATCTGCTAAAAGCATGCCACAAAAAACAGAGATGCAATTATTGGTCTGACAGAATTACAGACAGAGAGGCTTGTGTTCATTTTAGAAACAAATCACGTGATGATGCTTTGTAAATTTGACGTGCCAGATCTTTTTCTGCTGGAGTGAATCATTGAGGGAGAAATGATATTTAATGAGCTCACTTCTGAGATGAAACCAGGATCTGTCTATCGTCTATCGTGTTTAAATAACAGTTATATCAATATTTATTCCTTATCGAAATAACCATACAGTGCTGTTTTGTTTTACTGCAGTGTAAATGCTGTTTCAGTGAATGAATGAATGAATTTCTTTATTAAAACCAGGCAATGTAAACAGTTGAGTAGCAGTTCTTGTTTACAGGGCTGACCTGGCTCTGATTACGTGCACTGGGTGTTACCAGGGCTGGTGTCAGCTTTAAACTAGTATAAAAATGTCTACTTCTGAACATTCTAGCAATTCTCTAAAACTAAACTTTAGGAGCTCAGCCCCTAAATTCATTCAGCATCTCATTCATATGCCTTGTTGTTGGAATATTCTGTAGTGCTTGATTAATAGGGAGCACTGCTGTAGCAACACACAGAGCGCTGAATTACACTGTCTTCGTCGTGCTTGTTGGTATCTTGGTATTAGCTTACTAAAGCTAGTGTAGTTCTTGTGATCTAAAAAAGTGCATCGAAACAGCAACAGACAGCAGCAGAAGAACGAGGCAGCTATCTGGTTATAATGGATGACAGCAGCCCTTGGTATTCAGTTGATATGAAAGACAACTACAATATAAACACGCATGATACAAAGCATAAGGCGTCTGGACTGTGGAGTGGAGATCTGCAGCTGCACTAAATGTCATTACAACTGCTTACTAAAAAACATTTTTGGGAGTTGCTTGTGAATGTAGGCTGGACCGCTGTATAGTCCATCTTGTACAGCATCCCAGTGCCATTCCTAGAATCACAAGTCCGCCCACAGTGCCCACCCCACTCCTATAACATTCACAGCCCGGCTCTATGAGAGCATGTCCTATTGGACTAGTGAAGCTGCTCATTCAATCTGCCAGTGAGGTCCTTGCTTACACACCACATTGTACATTTAAAGCTGCCTTCCTTCCCTGCTGTACTGAAACAGCAGACCTGGGGCAATTACAATTACACTCGCAATCACAATTACGTTTACAGAAGAACTGGAGTGCAGTGTGCTCCAGTGGTTAAAGAAAGGGGCTTGTTACCAGGAGGTTCCAGGTTAAATCCCAGCCACTGACTCCCTGTGTGTGACCCTGAGCAAGTCACTTCACCTCCTTGCGTTCCGTCCTTTGGATGAGATGTTAAACTGAGGTCCTATGTGAGTGACTTTGCAGCAGCAGTAGTGATGCATATTTCACCCCCTGGCCTCTGTAAGTCGCTTTGGATAAAAGTGTCTGCTAAATAATACTTACAATTACAGTGCTATTTTATACAGTTACAATTGTGCTGCAGGGATTGCAATTCTAATTACAAATATACCAAAAAAATAACACAAACAACTCCCCACATTAACATGCTTACTCTATTTATTTTAAATAACCAGCAATAATAAACATGTGTGAATAGGACTAAGAGTCTGGATCTAGTGTTGGACAATTCTGTCATTTCTGCCTCAGGTAAAAGTAGTAAAAACTTGCATGTTCCCTCTACGGACAATGAAAAAGATGAAACCATTTATCTGTGACAGAGAGACTGTGCTACTGTTCTGAATGCCCTTGTAGCATCTCGACTCCACTATGGCAATGCCCTATATGTGGGTCTGCCTCAGTGTTGAACCAGACTGCTCCAGGGCATTCAGATTCTTGATTGGTCAATCCCATCGGGATCTAACTTCCTAAAATTGATTGGGTTTACATTGGCTCTCAATTGAGCTTCGTGCACAATTCAGATTACTATGCTTAATTCACAAAACACTGTGTCAGCAACTTCCTCGCTATCTGAATGAGAAACTGCAGGTTTCTAATCGTATTAGCAGTCTGAGGTCCTTGCACACCAATGCTTGGAGTTGTTGTGATTTAAAATACTGAATTTGAGATTTTCTCTTGTGTGGGCTGTGCTATGCCAGTCCTTTTGTAAAAGCAGCCCTGAAGGCTTTGTCTCTGAGGCTATCCTCGCACCTGGGCGCCACTGGTTAGTTTATTAAATACTCTTCTCCAGGGAGCACTCAAACCCACTCCCTCCCCCTTCCACTGTGTGACATTAACCAGCTGTAGAGAGCCTTATCTCTGCTCAGAGGAGTGCATAGCAGGCTGCTGTGTGGGGTCACTGTCTGAGGTAAATACACAGGGAGCAGTAATCATTGAAGTGCAGGCTGTGGATCTGCTTTAATTTACAGCACAGCTGCTGAGACAAAGGAGCTCACCTCTCTGGAGCTATGTCTTGAGTTTTAAGAAACAAAAGCGACCCAGTTCAGGGGTACAGCTCCACTTCAGGGGTACCGTACCCTCGCTGTGGGCTTTGTTTCTTTTCTCCCATGCAGATTTAGTCATTGCAGGAGAATCCTATCTTTAGAAACTTCTAGGACAGGACAGCCCCATATATATATATATATATATATATATATATATATATATATATATATATATATATATATATATATATATATAAACACAGTCATAAGTTGGAGACACAAGCATTTGACAGATTCTTCACAGACCAAGCAAAACATGCACGGAACACGGGTTTCTGCAAGAATATTGTTAGGCATCTCTGTCACAGTCTGCAGACTACAAAGTATAAACATCTCACCCAAAACCAAGCTGCAAAATAAAAAAGCCACACACACACACACACATACACACACAGACAGTGAGCTGTGGGTTACTTTGCAGATAGAGATAGAACATTGAGAATAGTGTATGTAGCAGTACACTATATAGAACATGGCTTGCTCTCCTCACCTAGAATAGTGTAGAGCAGTAAAGATGTAGCTTTTCGAATCCAGAGCAGTCAAAGCTTTGTTCTGTGCCAAAGAGGAGTAAAACTGATTAAAAATATATGCATATTGTTTTATTTTAATAATTGACTGCTGTTGTCATGGTTGCCTTTGCCATCTTTGTATCCTGTCTGCTTGTGTTGCTTTCACAGATGTAAGCTCTAATTTGATTGGCTGTACACATAATGGATGTTATCTGACGTTTGTGCCTGGAAAGTCCTTGTACTGTGATTGGGTGTACCGGGCGAAATGCACCCAATCATAGAGCTGATCATAGAGCAAATTCCAATGCAGTTCATTAAAGGGCATTTCAAATTCCGCCATGATTCTAGCGGTATCCCTTAGAATCCCTATATGGGTATCTGTCTGCAGGGTGCCGTGAAATGAAGTCCAGCGGTGTGTAACCTTTTTAACCCAACAGAACTTTGATTGATCAACAGGCAGATTCCAGAGCCTGGGAGCCTGCACAACAAAAGGCAGAGCTCTCAGCTTGCGACCGTATGAAGGAGATTGCAGCAGGGAACTGAAGGAGGGTGTTAACAGAGCAGCTCATTTCAGAACACAGGGGCCAAGCTGTGTATAGCCTTTTCAGTCCATTGAAGAATATCCTTGAGTACTTTAGTACTTCAGACATGAGAGGTGATGACTTGTGTGAACCCAAGTGTGGAAAGCCCTTTAAATGACACATGGAGAAAGATGGGGTGCAAAGGAAAATGGGTTTTATTATTTACAAGCCACAAAGTGCAACAAAAGGTTCATAAGTAAACAAAACAATAATGGTGCACTGTGACTTTAAATGCAGTGAAATACTTACAATTTGCAGTTTTGATTCACGGACCCCAGAGCGTGTCAGCGTTGCATAGGCTGTCAGGGCTCACTGCTTCACATGCTTCAGTGCACAGTGCAGCGCTGGCATGCTGCTTCTACACAACACATCTTGAGGAGTCTTTTCAGAAGTATGTGGTACTATTCTGTAATAGTTGATAAGCATGGCAGATAATGATCAGAGCAGAAACAACGGAGAATTTTGTAGAACACACCTAAAAGGTGGGACATTGAATACAGGGCTCTAAGGCATGCATGTCACTCACCTTCCCTGTGGTTTCAGCAAATAAACTGAGATCCTCAGCCATGTGTGTTGAGTGGAGCTCTGGAAAAGGTTTTTTTTCCTCAGAAAATTAACTAGAAATAAAAAGCGGAATGCTCAGCAGATCATTGTCATGGGGCTGAATAATCAAATGGGTTTTAAACCATGGAAGATTGTTTACCATCGTTTATAGGATGTGGCATAACACACTGTGGCAGGATGGCAGACTGAAAGCCATGCCAGTGCACGTGTGTGTGGGGAATGTTGGGTTGGCAGGGAGGGAGTTAAATTTCTCCCTGTCAAAACACGTGGGAATGTGTCTGGAAAGTTAATGTGTTAGAAAGTTAATGTTGGGGTTGGAGAGGGTATGTGTTGCTATGCTGTCTCATCTTGTATTGTGAGTTTTTGTAGACCTTTTGTTTTGGCCCCATTGCCTTTTATTTTTTTAATGTGTTTTTGTTTGTTGTCTGTTCCGTGTTTGTAAATAAAGTGCTGATTTGAAACTGCAGCTTCTGTGTTCTGAGTCTCTCTCCATCTTCTGGGTCAGGCTGCTACCCTGTGACACACATACACTAGATTTAATTAAAATGTATCTACACTGAATTGTCCTTATTTTTTTCTCACAGGAAAAAAAAAAAACTACAGTTGCAATTCTAAAAATTCTACAAAAGGCATACCAGCACCAAATGTTTGAGTTGTTTATTTCTGGTTTAACGACTTTATGGAGTGTATTTTATTTTCCAAAACAATCAAGCTAATGGCAAGTTTCACGAGGAACACGAAGGCTGTAACAACGCAATAACGTCCCGATACAACACTATCCACAATACACACGTCGCAATATGGTACGTGTTATTGTCTCGATGGACTTTATATTATGGGTAAAAAAATCAAATGATCATTGATCTATTTTGTGAAAAGACCACAAATCAATTAAGCAGGGAGCATGTGTATTCATACCAGCTATTAATCACATTTTCTAATTCAAGAATCTTTTTGTGAAGTTGTGCATGTCATCCACTTGGTCACTTCTGATAATAAACATGATACACATGTCTATTACAACTGATGTTAAGAAAGTATCGATGCACAGTGATTCGTTCCTCCCCCATGTGTGCATGTATAACGGAACCATTTCTCAACGACAATTGTTCCTCGCAGCTGCAGTCAGCATGGCGGAGGGCTTGGAAGCAGCGAGTCCTGTTGACTGGAAGGAGAGGTGCACCACCCTGGAGACCCAGCTCCTCAAGTTCAGGATCCAGGCCAGCAAGATCCGCGAGCTGCTTGCTGAAAAGGTAAATACTCATGGAACCCAGGTAACTCCCATCTTTATTAACTCTACCATCAGACTGCTGCAAATCACAACATAGTACTGATAATGACACATAATCGTGTACAAGTATGCAAGTTTAACCTTCAGTGTGCTTGTGTTGGTCCTCTACAGTATTTGAACAGTAGACTTGCACCTGTAGAAAGCTGGGGGAGGGAGGGCCATAATCCTGCACGTCAGTGAGGTCACACAAGCAGAGGTGCCTCGAGGTGCCACCTAAACCACCCCCAAAACCACCCTGGAGTCCAGGGCAGCCCTGAGATTTTATTGATCACTTATTAGTATAGATTGAGTGTGAGATCCCTGATGGACAATTCCTGGGTGAGTGGTGAAGATAATGGGGAAGTCGTGTACAATACTGTGCATGGCTTGTACTGTCGGAATATGTCCTGCATTCTAAAGCATGGTCGAGCTTAGTATAAGCAAAGTAAAGCATGCAGGAATAAGTAGTCTACGGGAATGAATCCTCTTTTACTGTAGTTTATTTCCCTTTAAAAGAAGCATACAGACGGAAAGCGTACAGACTCTGTGTAATGCTTTTCAATGTAGGCTGTTAGGAGTCTGAGCTTTCACTTGTTCCCCATGTCTCTGTCAGAGTGTTGCTCAGCTGTAGCCCAGTTGAGTGACCTAGTTTCAAGTCGTTACTCTGGAGGGAGGCAATTAGAGGTTAATGCAAACAGAGCGATGACCTCATCAGTGCAGGAAAGGAAGAGCCTCCAGATCGCTATCCAGTAAGAGACCAGTTCACGTTCTGTAATCAACATCCTGGCAATTTACTGCTTGTTAAGCGGCTCCAACGCCAAACCTTCTGCCCCTGGAGAAATCAGCTGCAGTTTACAGTTTCAGCAAGGAAAGCTGTTCTATTCTCCTGTACCATGCTACAGACCACAGGGGATGGATATCACTAGGGACAGGGGTATAGTGAAGAGTCTCCTACTGTATGTATTTACGGGATCTACTTGAGGCCTTGACTGTGTCACAGAAAGCCATATCCCGGGAGCAACACTGTTGGTTGTCCAGTGCATGGTTTCAGAAGTAAGTCAGTGTATGAAACACAGTGTAATTTAGTAAAGACAGTAGCTAAAATGTGCTCAGGCTAGTGCGCAAGATGAAAATAACCTGCTGTAACAAAAGAAACACCTACCTCCACTTTGTATCCCTTTACGTGATTATCGGATCATTACCAGATTGTATTAATTCACCCCTAGAAACATCACTGCAGGTACTGCAGTTCAGGGTCTTCCTACTGCATGACATTGTGGAAATATATCATTGCAGAAGTGCAAAAGGTACTTTGAAAATACTTCCCTAAGACGGCAACAGTTAATGTGAATGCTCCAAGGACACATTAGGCTTCTGTGCAGTAGGAGTTAATCCATCTGGGGAGGAAGGCAGTTTGCATGCATGCCTTCTCAATTCTTATTTCTTTGAGGCCTCTTACATGCAGTTCAAAAAGTGTGTAAGTGTGTGTGTGTGTGTGTGTGTGTGTGTGTGTGTGTAAATAAACCAGAGACAGCTTCCAGGTACAGTAGAGAAGGATCCTATTCGGTATTGACTTCTCCTGTACCAAAGACACCCATACAGTATTATGATAGCATGTATTTGTTTATGTTTTGTTTTTAGTTTTGTTGCAATTAAATAACAAAAATGTTCCGATGTTCTTGTAGGTTTTTCAATCCTGCACTTCCGGAAGAGGCATTGAAAACACGTCACGTGAGTGACAGGAAAAGGAGCAGCAGTGCTGCACGAACCGATTATCCGATTACCTGATTATCCGATTACCCGATTATCCGATTACCCGATTATTCGATTACCCGATTATCTGATTACCCAATTATCCGATTACCCGATTATCCGATTACCCGGTTATCCAATTACCTGATTATCTGATTATCCGATTACCCGATTATCTGATTATCCTATTGCCCGATTATCTGCTTACCCAATTGTCCGATTATCTGATTACCCAATTATCCGATTGCCCGATTATCCGATTACCCGGTTATCCAATTACCTGATTATCTGATTATCCGATTACCCGATTATCTGATTATCCTATTGCCCGATTATCTGCTTACCCAATTGTCCGATTATCTGATTACCCAATTATCCGATTGCCCGATTATCCGATTACCCGGTTATCCAATTACCTGATTATCTGATTATCCGATTACCCAATTATCTGATTATCCTATTGCCCGATTATCTGCTTACCCAATTGTCCGATTATCTGATTACCCAATTATCCGATTACTCGATTATCTGATTATCCGATTACCCGTTTATCCGATGATCCGATTATCTGATTATCCGATTGCCCGATTATCTGCTTACCCAATTGTTCGATTATCTGATTATCCAATTATCCAATTATCTGATAATCCCTTATCTTGAGTGCATTTTTATCTTCAAAGTAAGTAAAATGACCGGTATGGAACTCATTTAATATTTAAATGATGGCAGTATTTCAATTTGCCATGGCTTCGACCAGTTGACTAGCCCCCCACTGTGCTTTAAAGAACCTTAGATGTCAGATGCACTGTACTGTACATCCACTTCTGCCTCATTTTATGAACTTCTCCCTCCTGCAGTTCACTGATTTAGAAATTGAAAAGAGAGCCGATCACAGCGGATCCTCAAATTAAGCTTTGGATCTAATAAATAAGACAAGGGTGTTATTCTTGGGCAGAGTTTCGACATTGGCCTGGTGTTTGTGCTCCATGCCTGTCCTGTGCCCTTGTGGACTCGACGGGGAAAGCTCTTCATCAGCCTTGCAATTGTGATACACCACATGGCTCAATCCACTCCCAGGGCCCTGAGAACCAGGGAATCAGAGCCTGCAGGATTAGCGGATTGGAATATTTGAATGATGTAATTGTGATGAATCACGTGGCTCTGCTCCACTCCCAGGGCCCTGAGAACCAGGGAATCAAAGCCTGCAGGATTAGCAGATTGGAATATTTGAATGATGTAATTGTAATGAATCACGTGGCTGTGGTCCACTCCCAGGGCCCTGAGAACCAGGGAATCAGAGCCTGCAGGATTAGCGGATTGGAATATTTGAATGATGTAATTGTGATGAATCACGTGGCTCTGCTCCACTCCCAGGGCCCTGAGAACCAGGGAATCAAAGCCTGCAGGATTAGCGGACTGGAATATTTGAATGATGTAATTGTAATGAATCACGTGGCTGTGCTCCACTCCCAGGGCCCTGAGAACCGGGGAATCAGAGCCTGCAGGATTAGCGGGTTGGAGTATTTGAGTGATTTTGGATGGTTTCATTTCTATTACCTCTACATGACGTGCATTGGTGCAGATGGATGGATGTTGAGTGAGATTCCCCTTTAAGACTCCACCAATACACCTCAATTATGGTGTCCTGAACAACCTCTTGAGTAGAGAGACAGGCACTAGGATCAGATTATGTGGTGTTTCCTTTGTGATACAGCCGTGCTCCAGATAAGCTTTTGGGTCTGGAAGTAACTTACCCTCTAATTTTAACATTGAGAGAGTAAAATGTATTTTCAGGGGGTAAAATGCAACATTACCTTGAAGTCATGAGTAATCTCGATAAATACTGAACACACATGGTAATGAGGTAGACATTAAAAGAAGAGCTTTCCATTTTAACTGCAGTGTTACTTTGAACTAATGTACAACCCAGGGTTTTCAATTAGTTTTAAGGTATGTGGCACTTACAAGGTAGTAGGGGGCACCGATCTCATCGAGGCACATAGCGCTGATGGGGGGAGAGTGTGTGTGTGGGGGTGGGGGTATTTAAAAAAAAACAGATTAAAGTGGTGCATTCTGGTGCAATGTATGGATGGTTTAAGCATGTGCTAGACTAGTAGTGGTCTGCCTGTAGTGTCTGACAGAGTACTCCATCAGTGCAATAAAGGAGTTTTATTTCAGCACTGCTCACAAAAAAGAAAGAGCAACAAGAAAAAAAAATATTTTGGAGCATCAAGGCCCCTGCAGTAAAGACTGGCTGAAAATGTGTGTGGAATTGGTGATGGCACCTTTCATTGTGTCCAGTTGTAATAAGTAAACGGCATGCTGCAGCTCCCATGCTCAGCATTAGTCAAGTCCTGATCTGACAGCATGACTAAATTTAGTGAATATGTACCGTAGCCTTTTTGCTTCCTTTTTTTAATTATTTAATGCAGCTTTTGGTGCATTACAGTCCTTCATTAAACTGATTTTCTTTATGTTAAGTTTTCAGGGCGTTTTGTTAATGCACGTGTGCAACACACAAACCATAAGTGCATTTTTATTTTTCACTGTTCTTGTTCTAAATTTCTAGAATGCACTGTTCATTTTAAAAAAATTTTTACACAACAGTACTCACACAAGTTTGGTCACCATCAGATGCATGAAACTGGGGATACCATATTCTGCAGGTGTTGACAATATACAGCACCTCTCTGCTGTTAAGCATTTGTATATCAGGTGACAAGTTCAGCTGATATCCCATCATGCCTTTCTTCTTAAAGGCATACAGCCTCTATATATGAACCCCAACTATCTCTGACAAGCACCTGTGAGCACAGATTTCTATGATATGTATATATACTGTATATATATATTTTGGTGCATATGTATAGTATAGCTATTATGGACTATATATCACCTTACAGTACAATAATACAACAACAAATAGACCGAATAGGGGCTCCCGAATGGCGCATCCAGTAAAGTCAGCGGAGGGGTGGTAGCGGTGGAGCCTAAAAATAATTGCTAAACTGGGGAGAAAACAATAAAAATAACTGCCGACTAGTAAATAAAAAAAAGGACTTAATGATAATACCCCAAAATAATCTTCAACTTTTTTTATTTTTTATAAAGTAGCTGGCATAAATATAGGGTTAGGCGATGCACTGCGTCAGTCACCGACTTATTCTGAAAACCATGACAACCAAGCATGTGTTCTACAAGGCTCTATATCGGCTCAGTGCATTTTTTTTCAAGGTATCACACTGACTCTGCAAACCTTACTTCTGTTTTAACATTACACTCTTAAACTCAGTGAACATGTTCAAACTTCATTATCAAGCCACACAGATAAATAAAATAAGGAAATGCATTAATAAGTTATAAAACAGTTAATTTAATATTATAGGCACATTTTTTAGCGGTCGCCTCTGATGATGGCTCCAGTTGGATTTGCAGCTGGACTGGGCGTGGTGTTTACACTTCAACCTGTGTAGCTTCTAATTTTTCTTATTCTTACTGTGATAGGCTGCAAAGACAACAGGGCTAGCCAGAGATTGGATCATGTTAGTTGGGTTGTTTTTTCTTGCATAGGCTGCGTTCAATAAGCAGAGTGCTTTTTTGTGACGCTACGAGGCGGATGTTAGGTCTTATTGAATGGTATGTTAGCGAACGTTTTGAAAAATGGCGGAAGTTGCAGTGGGGTTAGTTTCTGGAAGATAGACAGCATCATGCCTACATGACAGTATACTCAGCAATGAATATTGCAGCGTTAGAGGCTGTGAGAACAGTGAACTCAAACAGTCCAGTGAGGACAGAAAATTCTGATGAGAATGCTCTGATATAGCCTACTATACCGCTGCTGCATTTAAAGCTTATTTTCAGATGGAGCGAGCAACATTCGAGGTCGTCGATGTCATGTTGTTTTATTTTAATAACACTAATAATAATTGTAATATTTATAATAATGATAATGAAGTTAATGTCACTCTCCCACTTTTTAAAAAAAGAAATGTTATAATTGCAGGGTAGCAAAACTATGAGAATAGCATTTACCATTCCTATCTTTAGTTACGTAATAAAAATACTACAGTATGTGACATAATAATACAGTATGTAATACAATAATACAGTATGTAATACAATAATACAGTATGTAATACAATAATACAGTATGTAAGTTTATATTTATTTACAATAACATTTATAAATGTCTGCAGCCATTACAAAACATAAGGCTGTTTACCTCTTGTACATGTGGAAATGTCCGAAAAATTTCAGAAGAGATACTGATCATGAAGAGTGCTTAAATAAGGGAATTTCAGAAGAGATACTGACCACGAAGAGTGCTTAAATAAGGGAATTTCAGAAGAGATACTGATCATGAAGAGTGCTTAAATAAGGGAATTTCAGAAGAGATACTGATCATGAAGAGTGCTTAAATAAGGGAATTTCAGAAGAGATACTGATCATGAAGAGTGCTTAAATAAGGGAATTTCAGAAGAGATACTGATCATGAAGAGTGCTTAAATAAGGGAATTTCAGAAGAGATACTGATCATGAAGAGTGCTTAAATAAGGGAATTTCAGAAGAGATACTGATCATGAAGAGTGCTTAAATAAGGGAATTTCAGAAGAGATACTGATCACGAAGAGTGCTTAAATAAGGGAATTTCAGAAGAGATACTGATCAGGAAGAGTGCTTAAATAAGGGAATTTCAGAAGAGATACTGATCATGAAGAGTGCTTAAATAAGGGAATTTCAGAAGAGATACTGATCATGAAGAGTGCTTAAATAAGGGAATTTCAGAAGAGATACTGATCATGAAGAGTGCTTAAATAAGGGAATTTCAGAAGAGATACTGATCATGAAGAGTGCTTAAATAAGGGAATTTCAGAAGAGATACTGATCACGAAGAGTGCTTAAATAAGGGAATTTCAGAAGAGATACTGATCACGAAGAGTGCTTAAATAAGGGAATTTCAGAAGAGATACTGATCATGAAGAGTGCTTAAATAAGGGAATTTCAGAAGAGATACTGATCATGAAGAGTGCTTAAATAAGGGAATTTCAGAAGAGATACTGATCATGAAGAGTGCTTAAATAAGGGAATTTCAGAAGAGATACTGATCATGAAGAGTGCTTAAATAAGGGAATTTCAGAAGAGATACTGATCATGAAGAGTGCTTAAATAAGGGAATTTCAGAAGAGATACTGATCATGAAGAGTGCTTAAATAAGGGAATTTCAGAAGAGATACTGATCACGAAGAGTGCTTAAATAAGGGAATTTCAGAAGAGATACTGATCACGAAGAGTGCTTAAATAAGGGAATTTCAGAAGAGATACTGATCACGAAGAGTGCTTAAATAAGGGAATTTCAGAAGAGATACTGATCACGAAGAGTGCTTAAATAAGGGAATTTCAGAAGAGATACTGATCACGAAGAGTGCTTAAATAAGGGAATTTCAGAAGAGATACTGATCATGAAGAGTGCTTAAATAAGGGAATTTCAGAAGAGATACTGATCATGGAGGTTGTTAAATAGGGGAATTTCAGAAAAAACACTGATCAATTTGTTAAATAAGGGAATTTCAGAAGAGATACTGATCATGAATTATGTTAAATAAGCGAATTTCATGAAGGTTGTTAAATAGGGGAATTTCTCTTCGTCCAAAAGAGATTAAAAGCCCACAGTATGTGGTTTAAAGCTTTGTTTGTGTCTCAGAGCGGAAGCCAGTGGATCAAAGCTGAAAGTGATTTTAAATGAGTGCTGTTCATTTCCATGGGTAGTGTAAACCCCCAGGAGGGGGAAGGCCAAGCAAAGTGAAAGGCTTGAAACACGACAATCAGAGCCCTGCCTGGGGTACAAGTTCTCTCATTCCTAAACAGAATGTGAAAGCCCAGGCAGCATCGCAGATGGGGCAGCACAGGAAATGAACACAAATAAATGAGTAGCCTGCATTTATCCATTTTTGGCAAGGCTGCTGTATTTTCTGGATAGCGCATCAGCAGTTTTTTTTCTCCAAACGGCAGGAAAGCCTGTGACATTTCGGTGAACTAGGATAAATTCCCCAGCTCTGAGACGTCTCAAGTTTAACTGGAAATCTCAGCTAACAGTATTGGGCTATAAAGAGCTATAGAGTCATATAGTCTGTTAGCAGCAAACTACAGTAGGTTCAAATAGCCTGATTGGAGTTTGTGGTGAAAGCATGGGATTTAAGGATTGGAGTACTGTGGTCACTATCTCACTGGTGTGCCCCTAGGGTTCAACTCTTAAAAACAAACAGCTTCAAACAAAACATGTATTGTTGCATAACAGCAATAATGGCATTACCTTACCTGCTAGATATTTTGCTTTGAGTCCTGTTTCATTTAAGCACCACCATCATATTTATGCTTTTACAGACACCAGTTCACTAAAGAAACTGAACTATAAGATGAGTTTGTTTTCATAGAGAGCTGTTGGGTGCTATTTTAACAGTCTAAACAGCAGTTTATTTGGATTTGTTACCTTTTGCTCTGTAGGCTCCCTTATTTTTCCCCATGGTCAAATTTTATTTCATACATCATACTAAGTAATAGCTAAACCCGCATTGAATTATGTGTTTTGTTTTATAGTTTGCCCTGTTCTCATAAAGTTCCCATTCTGATTTAGTGCACATTGATGTGGATTATAATGAGGATGCTTATTAGAAGAGACTGAAAACAGTGGCCTGTGTGATTTCTATGTAGTGTTTATTCTCCTCTGCAGCAGAAAATCCCCTCATTGCAATTAGAACGGGGTGAGATCATCAAAATATATGTGAGTTCCACAAGGCAGTTGCAGGGATTTTACCCCCTGAGTCATACCTCAGAATTGAATTGGCATCTGGCACTGACATTTAAAACAACTGGAGTTGCATGGGAAAAAAAGACGTGCTACTTTGTTTTTGAGTGGTAAGCGTTATTCCTCAACTCAAATTGAGGTGATGATGAATAATTATGCATGCTCCCTCAAATTACCATTTAACTAAATCACAAATGCTATTTAAAGGATGAATGCCAAAAAGGTGTTGGTAAGAGAGTCTTCGAAGTGTTAGGGTTAGGGTTAGGGTTAGGGTTAGGGTTAGGGTTAGGTTCAGGGTCAGGGTCAGGGTTAGGGTTATGGCTAGGGCTAGTGTTAGAGTTAGGGCTAGGGTCAGGGTTAGTGCTTGGGTTAGGGTTAGGGCTATGGCTAGGGTTAGGGTTAGGGTTAGGGTTAGGGTTAGGGTTAGGGTTAGGGTCAAGGTTAGGGTCAGGGTTAGGGTTAGTGTAAAGGTTCACTGACGACTCTGCTTTGGGTGTGATTTGTTTCTGAGCTCAACCTGCAGGACTGTCTCATCATCAGAATCCATTCCACTGGCCAGTGTAGATTGCAGGAGTGTTTTCCAAAAATCCATCTTTATGTCTCAAGTAATGAAGAGGAGACCTGTCCTGGACAATGACTCAATAGTTAGTTTTTTAAGCAATCATATTGTGTTTAAGTGCTGTGTACATGGATATAAATTTTAGAATTTGGCATGTTTATCTCTGAGTTCATTGTACTTAAAAACAAACAAACATTGGTTTTCTACAGCATTGCTTTATATAAAATACCTTTGTGTAATATTTATATAATACCTTGAAATGTGTTTACTTTGTTTTTTTTTCTCTGCTTCCCGAACAAATCAAGAAATGTTTTGCTTTTTTACTTTGCTCTCTTCTGTGATAGTCAGCCCAGTTACTGTGTTAATGAATGGTTTTTTACTTTGCTCTCTTCTGTGATAGTCAGCCCAGTTACTGTGTTAATGAATGTTTTTTTACTTTGCTCTCTTCTGTGATAGTCAGCCCAGTTACTGTGTTAATGAATGGTTTTTTACTTTGCTCTCTTCTGTGATAGTCAGCCCAGTTACTGTGTTAATGAATGGTTTTTTACTTTGCTCTCTTCTGTGATAGTCAGCCCAGTTACTGTGTTAATGAATGGTTTTTTACTTTGCTCTCTTCTGTGATAGTCAGCCCAGTTACTGTGTTAATGAATGGTTTTTTACTTTGCTCTCTTCTGTGATAGTCAGCCCAGTTATTGTGTTAATGAATGGTTTTTTACTTTGCTCTCTTCTGTGATAGTCAGCCCAGTTACTGTGTTAATGAATGGTTTTTTACTTTGCTCTCTTCTGTGATAGTCAGCCCAGTTCCCATGTTAATGAATGAGTTTTTTTTTTTTCAGAGTAAACAAATTCCATTTTATACCATACAATACAGAAATTAAAAGCTGTAGTGAACCATGACATAACCTACAGTAACAGAGTCTGATGTAATGTTTCAAAAATTGGAAGTGTCAGAAGTCTGTCTGAGTTTATTAACATTAGTTTTATAAGATTGACAGTTTGTTTTTCCTTTCACAAAATATAATGCAAAATGCATTTTGTTGAAAATACTAATATTATAGATATATATATATATATATATATATATATATATATATATCTAATATTTATATATATTATATATCAAGGCTTTGTTTTTATGCAGTCATAAAACAGCTCGTTCTTGAACAAACCCTAGTTTTTATGGTACCAATTTCTTTGAAGGAAGGAGCTACAAAGAGACTCTCCAGAGTGTATTTTCTCTGTCAGCTCTGATTTGAAAGTAAACCCTAATTTGTAAATGCGGTATCAAACCTCAGATACTTCAAAAACATTTGCTTCCAATTTAGTTTATTGGTTGTTGCCTGGCTTTGGTTTACATTCGGACAGCTGGTAACCCTTGCATTTCCAGTTGCATTTTCAGACAGATCCGCAGTGAGCTGTCAGAGGTCGGCTATCTCTGAGAGGTGAGGTGTTAGTGCTACAAGGTCCCTTGTCAATCTCTTGAAGGGTCAGCTTGGTGCTGCCCTCCTGCTGACCCCTGAGCCGCTGCCAGCACCACAGAGATAAAGAATGTGAACAGAGTGTGAAGAAGCTCTGTGGGGCTGGGAGTAGGGCACATCATCCATGATTCCACTGTGCTTTCACTGAAGCAATAGAACTGAGACAGTCTGGCAGTTGACAGCGCTGGGAAGCCATACAGTAGTGTGCACATTCATTAGAACACCTCAAGAGTGGTCATTCACATCCGTCATGCAAACCTCTGAGTGTGAGAATTTCAATTTTCCAGTCAGTAATAACAATAGGCACATGTGTGAAAATGTTAGTCCACTTTGTGCTTTAATTCGGCATCTTAAACAACTTATAAAAAGGCTTGTGGCTATGTGTTCCCTTTCTTTTAGTATTTTAAATTAATTTTATGTGTGGCAAATTGGTTTGTAGAGCACAGGTGTTGCAGTGATTAGAAACTACAACAGCTCAAGCGGTGAAAACTAAACTTTATTAATTGCTTTAAATAATAACAGTGACTATGCACAATTATGTGTAAGTCAATAAAACCACATGGTTCAGTCCCAAGATAATGATAACAATAGACACACACTTTTAAACACACACCCACAATCACAAGTCCAATAGTGAGTACTCCTTGGTGCAAGTGGTGAATTATACAGCAACAGTGAAACATTAGTGCAGTGTAGTCCGGGTTAGATGCTGGCTGATTAAAAACAGCTCCTGGATTTCCATCTTCTATTAATTATAAAGGTGACAATGATGAGGCAGACAGATACAATGCAAAACACTCACGGTTTCCTTTGTACTCCTCCCAGTCGTTTCCATATAAAAGAGGAACAGATCGCTCGGCCACACACCCTGATATACCCTCAGTCACGCCCCCTTTGGTGGCGAATGCAATCACATCTCCTCCAATCCATGACTGACACATCGCCACTGCAATAAGGCGCTGACTTCTAGTATTGTGGCTTCACCCCCTTTTTGGCTGGACGACTTCCGACTGCCCCTGGGATGAACTGTCAAACCATCCAGTCCAGGGCACACTGTTCCTGTTATACCGTGTCAGGTCAGGAGCAGATTGCTGACTCGGATTAATTAGTGGCATATCAATGGCATATTAAAGTAATCAATTTTCTCAATTTTCAGTTCCAGTGGCTTCATTTCATCTGCAGAGCAAATCAAAACTACAGAAGCAATGGGGTGATCTAATACATGTACACACTGCTGAACTACAGAAGCAATGGGGTGATCAAATACATGTGCACACTGCTGAACTACAGAAGCAATGGGGTGTGTAATACATAATACATGTGCACACTGCTGAACTACAGAAGCAATGGGGTGATCTAATACATGTGCACACTGCTGAACTACAGAAGCAATGGGGTGATCTAATACATGTGCACACTGCTGAACTACAGAAGCAATGGGGTGTTCTAATACATGTGCACACTGCTGAACTACAGAAGCAATAGGGTGATCTAATACATGTGCACACTGCTGAACTACAGAAGCAATGGAACTGAATATGTTGCAAGCTGCATTGTATTGAAATGTGTTCTTCAATATATTTCTGCTCCCTGTGGGTCAATGTAGGTCTTACAAGGGCACATAAGGACCTTTTTTCTATTGTGTTACATGTTCCTATGTGTTGCTACAACTGTTTATGTAAGGTGTGTGTATTGTTTTATTTATTATTTTTTGTTTACATTGTGATCACTTTTTAAAACTTTTAAATTGCATTCCCTGCCTCAAAATGGCTTCCCATGCATCCACATGGACCTCGTAGAACTACATTTCCCATCATCCTCCTGCTCACTGGTAAATCCATCTCAGTTACATATGTGAGCAGGAGGATGATGGGAAATGTAGTTTTTTGTGTTTTTATAAAACACAGCGTTGTTGTAATGTTTTGAATTGATTTGCCAGTTGAAACGATTTAGCTTTGCAACTGTTTTCTTCTCATGCGCAGACTTACTTTGGCTAAAAAATAAACATGCTCTGGCACAAAGGTATTTCACGGAGACAGCTGTGAAACCTCTGTAGATTTCTTGTTGACCACAATTTGAATACTATGGGTGTGCTAATACTCGTACTCATATTTATAATTGCCTTTAAGAAGTATTTATAGGCAGGTATTAAATAAATCCGCACACCCCTGTAACATACACACATTCTCTTGACTCAGTGTGTGTGTGTATTTCTGAGAGAGGGAGGGAGTCTTGATCTGAGCCTCGCCTAGTCACAGAGGGAGGCATTGTGCATCTCTGCTGTGGAGGAGAGGTTTTGCAGGAATCTCTGGAATGGGGCAGAGAGGAATGAATCCAGCTGCAATTGGATCAGTGTGGGCTGGCCAGGAAGGCAGGCTTCACCCGCACCAGGCAGGCGCTCTTCTATTCACAGCAGGGGTGCTATTCTGTTCAGCGCTTGCTTAAAACTGAAAATACCACTGGGGTACCACTATACAGAAATACCAGCATACTACCCTCAAGGAACCCTAGCACAGCCCCTTAAACTTTGATTGCTAAGAACAGTAATTAAGATTTAGGTACATTATGTATATTAAGAACACTGTTAGGTGCAATATATATATATACAATAAAGGAAAGGCCTCTACCCATAATGTATCTCTAACTCAGGAGAGGACACCACGTGTGGTAAAACCCCTTAACTTCCAATTCACAGCTGATGTAATATCATTTTTAAACAGCATGCCTCTGGTCTTCTTGTCCTAATTTCTTGTTGTTCACATTGCTCTATTCACCTCTCCCTCTGCCAAAGCTTTCCGGGCTGCAGGAAAGCCATATGATACCAGATGCCAGTATTTCCTTCAAAATGTTATCTGTACCAGTATATTAAACACAGCAGGGATCTATTTGCAGAGCTGTAATGCATATGGGACTTTACAGAATGCATCACAACGGACTGCGAAGAAACAGTTTCAGGGTGTTAATGGGTGCTGTGTCCTTGCGGCTGGAGCCACCTTAAATGGGTATTTAGTTCATATAATACGTCCATAAATCATACTTGGAATGATTTTGTTAGCTGCAGCCCCTTTAAGCACACAAACCTGGTCGTCATCACAGTTGTTTTCTGTCTGATGAAGTCCTGCACTGGCACAGAGAGTCCAGAACTATAAAAGAATGTAGCAGGCGGACACCAAGGAGCACATTGAGTGCAGAACAGACCGTGATTTATGGGAGGTTGCACGCCTAAAAATAACTGTATAAGTATACATTTATAATTGCACTTCAGCTGCTTGTCACTAAGTAAAAAACATACAGTATGTATATATCTTGAAGTCTGCTATACCTTGCACAGCATCACCCCCATCAGTTGTATGATGTCAATAGACCTCCTCCAAGCTTACACAGCATTGGAAGATCTGAGAAAAAGACACAGTACTGCAGGTCCAGGAGGTTACAGCAGCTTTGTACTGGGGCTCATTAGGGAGCTAATAGCAGCAGAGCATGACCTGTCCTGCACTGCCCTGTCTGGCCGGCCAGCCCCACACACTCACACAGCCGAGTTTGTCAGTGATCCAGTGCACTCTGCTCGCTGCACCATTCCTTTACACACTTCCTCCAAATCATTTTGAATTAGAGCTTGTAAAATAATTATTCTGCTGCCTGTTTGTTTCACATAGTGTGTGCGTGAGACTACTGGGGTCCTGGAGACAGATCTGACAAATATGTTTATTGATTTGAGGGGTAAGCCTCAGTGTTTATCCATAGACCCTGGCCCTGCTGTTGGGTTTTGGGAACACACACAGATATGTACAGTGATTGTTGATCTGTAAAAGGTTTACTCTGAAGGAACCCTAACTGATTAATGTTATATTGAATGTACTGGAGCTCTCTTCCGTCGCGCTTTGTGTGCCGTCCTGCCGTTGACTCGCTCTATTGTCACACATAGTATTCTGTTGAGGGTATGTCCCATTCCTATATTATGTAGTCATTGTTTTGTTATGGCCGCCCTTTGTTGGTTTAAAGGCTTCGGCACACAAACATACTTTTTGTTACTGTTTTTCATTTTGTTATTTTTGCACCCGAACGCTTTGCATTCCGACATAATTCACCCTAGCGGCGTTCCCTGGCGTGGGTGGCTGTCAACGATATGACGTAACAGCGGCGCCAGAAAGGTTCCAGTATGGCAGCGGCCTGCATTTCCAGCTGACCCAGAAATCTGAAAAAAAATTTGAAATACTGGCCAAACGCTTGAAAAAAAAAAAAAAATGGCGCAGCGAGATGCATTTGTTATGTGTACAGAGCCATTAGAGAGCCTTGCTATTTTGAGTACAGTTTCCCTTTAAAGAGCCAGACACACGCATGGTGGTGCCAGCGATGAGTATTTAAAGAAATATAACCAAGGCTTTTCATGCCTCTTGTTAGCGTCATCAGCATTGTTACTGCTCCCCTATTGATTTACTGTTGAGATTATGTTAGCTCTTCACTTGTTTTCTTGTTTGACATTAATTGAGGGTTTAACATATTTTGAATCCCACTCTGTAGATAAACTGTTGCATGTAGGTCACATGGTCTGATTGCAGCTGGATCTCTGACAGTGAGTGTACCAAGTCAGGTACCAGGAAGCAGGGGCAGCAGTCTGTCATGTGGAGCGCTGTATTGTTAATACAGTCAGTTCTAATTATTGTACTTTAAATATTTGCATATGTCACAGTGTTGCTATTATAGATTTGTCCCATGTCGGTGAGATGAGATGAGGTTAAAAGCTCTGTAACCACGAATACAGACGAGTCCAGCTCTTTTGCATTGTGGTTAAGATGCTCTCTTGCGGTGTGCCTGTTTATTCCAAAATACAGTTTAATAAGAGCCGAAAGGAAAGGAGATGGTGTTTTGTAAGTGCAGACAGCGATCTGTAGTAGTGTTTTCAGAATCCGGTGTGGGGCCAGTCTGCAGCAGTCTTTCCATGAAAGCAGCGTTTCCCTGCCTGCATTGCATCATGTGTTCAGAACCCTGCCAGCGATTCCTGTGTCTCAGAGTGGAAAACAGCATTTCAGTTTTCAAAGGGCCTGTGGGGAATTACCCAACCTGGCAGTCATCATTCCTGTTAAACTAATGCAGCTGATTTAGCTCCGTTAGCACGACCTGCATCATTCTTATTCCAGCAAAACAACTTGGCACCTCCATTACCAGGGCAGCTGGATAATATGATTGCATTATTGAGCAGAGGGAGCAAAGACAGCAACACACTACACTCCTCCCGTCCCAGCCCCCAGGCCTTGGGATTGCCAGTGCTGGCTCAGTGTGGCAGGGTGCAGTGCTGCCCCAATACCCCCCCCCCCCATCGCTGTGGAGTGGAGAAGCTGTGCATGCAGTCAGCTGCTGAATTGGATCTTACAGTGCATCCCCTTATAAAAGTTTCCCTCTGTATTTTTGCACAGTATTTGTGCAGTTTTCCAATGCTTTCTCCTTGGTTATACTATGTATTTATCATAGTTTATCCTGGTATTAATATGCTTTATTGTACCCTGCAGTGCTTTGCAATGCTTCCCTATGTTTTACCTTGTTTGCACTGTGTTTTATCGCACTCTGCTATGCTTTTATTCTGGTAAACATCAGCTAATTATAACTTCCTAAGCTAAAGCAGAGCCTACAGATGTTATTTTTAAATGATGAAGTCCCTTGCAATATGAATGTACATAATAACTTACAGTATATCTAATAACCTCCTGCTGCTACACATTATAGTTTGTTCATAGAGCTGGGATGTAGCAAGCAGGCTCAAGGGAGGGGGAAGTTGGTGGTGTTTTTCTCATACTGAAAGTGCATCTCACGCACTGTGTTGGTGTGTTTTACAAAGAAACATTGCTAACTGCAACAAATTACAATGTGTTTGTCATAGACAAAGCATCATCACAACACATGCCAGGTGTGCATTACACAGTGTATTGAGGATATTTGCCATTGAGAATGCAGTGCATGTAATACTGTACAGATTTACCATTGAGAATGCAGTGCATGTAATACTGTACAGATTTACCATTGAGAATGCAGTGTATGTAACACTGTACAGATTTACCATTGAGAATGTAGTGCATGTAATACTGTACATATTTACCATTGAGAATGCAGTGTATGTGACACTGTACAGATTTACCATTGAGAATGTAGTGCATGTAATACTGTACATATTTACCATTGAGAATGCAGTGTATGTAATACTGTACATATTTACCATTGAGAATGCAGTGTATGTGACACTGTACAGATTTACCAATGAGAATGCAGTGCATGTAATACTGTACATATTTACCATTGAGAATGCAGTGTATGTAACACTGTACAGATTTACCAATGAGAATGCAGTGCATGTAATACTGTACAGATTTACCAATGAGAATGTAGTGCATGTAATACTGTACAGATTTACCATTG
Source organism: Polyodon spathula (assembly GCF_017654505.1). Taxonomy (NCBI): domain Eukaryota; kingdom Metazoa; phylum Chordata; class Actinopteri; order Acipenseriformes; family Polyodontidae; genus Polyodon; species Polyodon spathula. Next base: position 78,193,975 of record NC_054538.1, on the reverse strand, counting down.
AGAATGCAGTGTATGTAACACTGTACAGATTTACCATTGAGAATGTAGTGCATGTAATACTGTACAGATTTACCATTGAGAATACAGTGCATGTAATACTGTACAGATTTACCATTGAGAATGCAGTGTATGTAACACTGTACAGATTTACCAATGAGAATGCAGTGCATGTAATACTGTACATATTTACCAATGAGAATGCAGTGTATGTAACACTGTACAGATTTACCAATGAGAATGCAGTGCATGTAATACTGTACAGATTTACCATTGAGAATGTAGTGCATGTAATACTGTACAGATTTACCAATGAGAATGCAGTGTATGTAATACTGTACATATTTACCATTGAGAATACAGTGCATGTAATACTGTACAGATTTACCAATGAGAATGCAGTGCATGTAATACTGTACATATTTACCATTGAGAATGCAGTGTATGTAATACTGTACATATTTACCATTGAGAATACAGTGCATGTAATACTGTACAGATTTACCAATGAGAATGCAGTGTATGTAATACTGTACATATTTACCATTGAGAATACAGTGCATGTAATACTGTACAGATTTACCAATGAGAATGCAGTGCATGTAATACTGTACAGATTTACCATTGAGAATGCAGTGTATGTAACACTGTACAGATTTACCATTGAGAATGCAGTGCATGTAATACTGTACAGATTTACCAATGAGAATGCAGTGCATGTAATACTGTACAGATTTACCAATGAGAATGCAGTGTATGTAACACTGTACAGATTTACCAATGAGAATGCAGTGCATGTAATACTGTACAGATTTACCATTGAGAATGCAGTGTATGTAATACTGTACATATTTACCATTGAGAATACAGTGCATGTAATACTGTACAGATTTACCAATGAGAATGCAGTGCATGTAATACTGTACAGATTTACCATTGAGAATGCAGTGTATGTAACACTGTACAGATTTACCATTGAGAATGCAGTGTATGTAATACTGTACAGATTTACCAATGAGAATGCAGTGCATGTAATACTGTACAGATTTACCATTGAGAATACAGTGCATGTAATACTGTACAGATTTACCAATGAGAATGCAGTGCATGTAATACTGTACAGATTTACCATTGAGAATGCAGTGTATGTAACACTGTACAGATTTACCATTGAGAATGCAGTGTATGTAACACTGTACAGGAGATCCCATTGACTGTGCTATACTGCATACTGTAGGCTGAGACACACACACACACACACACACACACTGCAATGCTGTAATGTGTATTGTAATTAGTAGTTAATGTTTACATCTGTATAAACTGCAGGAGTTTGAGTCTTATTGTCTTGCAGCTGTCAGCCCACAACTGTAAGGTAATAGGACTGCACGTGCTTGCTGTAGTTAATAAACACAAGTGATTTCACGATCACGTTCACAACCTTGTCTGAAAAAGTTTGTTATTAAAATGTGCTGAAATAATTTTAACAAATTATATATTTTTAAAAAGTCCACCCATCTGTACGTAATATAGTTGTAATCTTATATGAAGGTTCTAAAACATGAATAAAAAACTTGAGCTTCACTCTTGTGGTTTATTGAATTTTCAGAAGCTCTTGGTTGAATGACAGCTTTATTAGGTACAGTCGGGTGTGTATAATCCTGTATGTACTGTGAAGAGGGTGACAGTGTGTTGCCTGTGTGTATAAAGGATTTGCACAGTGACGTGTCTGTTTGCTCTCTGCAGATGCAGCAGCTGGAGAGGCAGGTTCTGGATGCTGATCGAAGAGCTGAGAAGGCCAGTCAGCAGGTACGCAGTGCAGGACCTTCCCCCAGCAAAAATGGTAGATGTACTGTTACTGATTGAGTAGGGTAGGTTTCACCTGGGATTTGGCACAAACTAGCTTTCATATAACTGCCCACGTTCAGAAATATAACAGCAAGCAAATGTGCAGTTCAATATCTCAGTTGAGTCCAGAGTAACCCAGGACACCTCGCTTCCTCATTCAGTTTGTGGTTCGTGATTATTAGTGGCATCAAACTTGATCCTAGAATCCTAATTCAGAAAGGAGACATCCACTTAGTAGTAGAAAATAACAATTTATTGATTGCGAAGGATATGCCTGATGGACACATGAACAAACGGCAAACAGTTATGCCTGACATAAACATGATAACCGACAGATACTGTACATAATACATTCACATTACAATTTGGCCCATGGAGCTCAATAGCTGAACCCCCTGCTGGCTAAGATGAATGCAATACAGTGATTAAGAATGGCTCGGCCAGCAGGCAGGATAAGTGACACTTGGTGCCACCTTCCCCTAGACAAGGCACGCTGCCAGGTGGAGGAAGGGAGGAGGAAGACCAAACAAAGAAACTACAGGTTTGTGAGCAGAGAGACCTATTTAACTGGTTAAACTGGTAACGTATGAGATTGATGGGTGGAGTCTCCTTTCGGAAAGACAACAAGTTTCCAATGTTCACAATAGTAAAGCTGGATTTAAATCATTTTAACTTTAGTTTAAATTCGTAACACAGGTTATTTAAAAAAAAACAACATTAAAACAAAACAAACACACAAATAAATAAATAAATAAATACGAATTTCCCATAGGAAATGCATAGTAAAGCATTGTAAAGAATAGCAAGATATGGTAAAGCACATTAAAAACATAGGGAACAATATGGTAAAACTGGAAAAATAGCATGCAAAAATACTGTGGTAAGCGTTCATAAAGGAGTACAAAGCTGTTTTTATTATTATTATTTGCATTATTGTAGTGTTTTCGATTGTATCAGACCATGGTTTTGTTGTGTTCTATCCAGCAGTTTTTCAGTCAGTCCTGTTGATGGGTGTCTCTGTCTGGTTGGGTGACAGCTAGCCGATTAGGAGCTGGGTGTTGGAATGGTGTTCCCTGGCAGGGCCCGTGTTTTCACAGCCACACAGAGAAACCTACTGGTGCTGCTACACAATATAGATACAGAATTAGAGTGTTGAGTGCAGATTCAAACAGTAACCATTTCAGTGCAGAAGGGTTATTCAAGGGCCAGCTCTGATTTACAGTGTATTTTTACTTCTACATCTGATTCTCTGGTGTCTGGTATCAGAACCTCCCCCTCTCCCCTGGCTCAGTGCTGATTCTCTGGTGTTTGGTATCAGAGGCCACCCCCCCTGGCTCAGTGCTGATTCTCTGGTGTTTGGTATCAGAGGCCACCCCCCCTGGCTCAGTGATGATTCTCTGGTGTTTGGTATCAGAGGTCCCCCCCCGGCTCAGTGCTGATTCTCTGGTATTTGGTATCAGACGCCCCCCCCCAGCTCAGTGCTGATTCTCAGGTGTTTGGTATCAGAGGCACCCCCTGGCTCAGTGCTGATTCTCAGGTGTTTGGTATCAGAGGCCACCCCCTGGCTCAGTGCTGATTCTCAGGTGTTTGGTATCAGAGGCCACCCCCCCCCCCCCCCCCGCGGAGAGTGCTGATTCTCTGGTGTTTGGTATCAGAGGCCCCCCCCGGCTCAGTGCTGATTCTCTGGTGGCTGGTATCAGGGGATGATTCTTGGTCCACTCTGCCAGGTCCAGGTGATGGAGGAGAAGCTGAAGGCAGCCAACATTCAAACCAGTGAGTCTGAGACCCGGCTGTATAAGAGGAGCCAGGACCTGGAGACCCTGGTGCAGGAGAAGGATGACATCATCCAGGGGCTGGAGCAGCAGCTGGATGAGCAGGTGCACCACAGAGGACCAGGGCAACCTGCTTACTTACCCTTGTAACAGCATCCCATAGCAAAAGCACAGCACAGGGCAATACAGCACAGTGAAAGCATGATGAAGCATAGGCAAGCACTGTAAAGCCAGAGTAAACCATGGAAAATGCATGGTATATCCATGGGAAGAGCATGTGAAACTGCTAAACTACCGTGCAAAATTACAGTGGTACATTTTTTTAAGGGTAATAAAGAGGGTTCGGTTGGAGGGTTTGTGAAGCTAACTGATTCTGCTTTATTTCAGAAGCAAATCAGATTCCAAGAAGCCAAGATCATAGAGGAGAAAGCAGCAAAAATCAAGGAGTGGGTGACACTGAAGCTACGTGAGGTACAGTAGGGTCCCAGCCAGTAAGGGACAGAGGAATCTGTTCTGGGGTAATGTGGTGACACTGAAGCTGCGTGAGGTACAGTAGGGTCCCAGCCAGTAAGGGACAGAGGAATCTGTTCTGGGGTAATGTGGTGACACTGAAGCTACGTGAGGTACAGTAGGGTCCCAGCCAGTAAGGGACAGAGGAATCTGTTCTGGGGTAATGTGGTGACACTGAAGCTGCGTGAGGTACAGTAGGGTCCCAGCCAGTAAGGGACAGAGGAATCTGTTCTGGGGTAATGTGGTGACACTGAAGCTGCGTGAGGTACAGTAGGGTCCCAGCCAGTAAGGGACAGAGGAATCTGTTCTGGGGTAATGTGGTGACACTGAAGCTACGTGAGGTACAGTAGGGTCCCAGCCAATAAGGGACAGAGGAATCTGTTCTGGGGTAATGGGGTGACACTGAAGCTGCATGAGGTACAGTAGGGTCCCAGCCAGTAAGGGACAGAGGAATCTGTTCTGGGGTAATGGGGTGACACTGAAGCTGCATGAGGTACTGTAGGGTCCCAGCCAGTAAGGGACAGAGGGATCTGTTTTAAGATAATGGCGTGGAAATCAGGATCGGAATCAGAGCTCTTTATATGTAAATGCCAGGAGATCTGTTCTGGGGTAATGGCGTGGGAATCAGGATCGGAATCAGAGCTCTTTATATGTAAATGCCAGGGGATCTGTTCTGGGGTAGTGGCGTGGGAATCTGGATCGGAATCAGAGCTCTTTATATGTAAATGCCAGGAGATCTGTTCTGGGGTAATGGCGTGGGAATCAGGATCGGAATCAGAGCTCTTTTTATGTAATTGACATTTATATGAAAAAGGAAAGAAACACCCAGTAAAATAACCAAACCCCATTTAGGGGCTTTTAAATAGTCTTACATTGTCCCCACCAGCTGGAGCTCGAGAACGAGAACTTGCGCTCAATCAACCAGCGGCAGACTGAGGAGATGGAGACGCTCCAGAGGCAGCTTCGGGGTAAGCAAGCCGGGTCAGGGGAGGAGGACTATACAGTAACTATAGAGCAGAACCAGAGCAGGGGGGGAAATAAGACTCCTATTGCATAGCAGTTTCACCCATTCCAGGTTTTACTATGAGCTTGACTAGCTGCGGTGTATAGGCAACAAGCTCAGGTGTGTCTGATTAAACTATTAAAACCAGGGATGGATCACTCTGCTGTGCAATACGAGTCTTATTTCCGCCCCTGCAGAGTAAGCAGCTTCACTCGCCTTGTTCTATTGTTCCAGAGGCAGAGGTGAAGAAGTCTCACTCTGTGACCCCCAAGCCTGGGGAAGCTCAGAGGCTCAGCAGCCTGACGTTCGGCTGCTTCCAGGTCAGAGCCAAAAACCCCCAGGTCATGACTGGACCAGAACAAGGGCACCGGGCCACCAATCAGGAGACTACAGGGTCAGAGGGGAGCATGGCAGCAGGTAATCTAGTGTAATCTAGTGAAATATTGTGTAATCTAGTGTAATCTAGTATAATCTTTGGGTTCGGGTGTCTTGAAGAAAATACTCTTATTTGACAACTGAATGTAGAGTAATTGTGTTTGTCTGCTGGCATTGTGATCGACATTATCTTAGTATATACCAGCACTACCTCTAGGAATATAGATAAGGTAAGTATAGGATGATACAGAGGATATACAGAGACAAATAGCTAATGAGTGACAAGGCATTGGAATTTTACTGGTATTTGAATAGTAGACATGTACTAGTGTGTATATGTGAGAGAGATTTACATTATAACATTCTCATATTTAGTTGGAGTGTAACGATTCATCGTGTAGCGATCTTTGCATGATATATCGCATTGGAACAGAAGTATGTATCGTTTGTATCATGATACAGGACCAAAAGCACAACAGAGCTAATTGTAGATCACCAGGTGGTTCTTCAATGCAGAGTAACTCATTTCATTTTTATCTTTTAGCAAAATAGTCCATCATTAAATGATCACTTGATCTTATTCTGCAATCTAAAAGTAGCTGATCAGGACCACCACATGTACCTTGATGCATATCGTATTGCGACCTGCATATCACAATGCGCATCAAGAGCAGGATTTCACATGGGTTGTATCAGTAATCCTATCACACACAGATGTTTTGACTTGTGCTTCGTCACAAAAAGAAATATCTGTTCTATAGCATGAGATAACATATAGATAGTGATGAACATTGACAGTGATGAAGCTAATCTTTGTTTTGTTTCAGGGAAAGAAGCCAGTAAAGAGTCAGAATCTCAGGGGGGTCGAGACAGCAACAAAAGCCAGAGACCTGTACTGGCCAGCGCGAGCGAGAAAGTGAGAAGACAGGGCCAGGGGGACGAGGCAGCCCGCGGGGGAGCTCTGAGTGAGAGCAGCTCTGATGAGGAGGATGAGGAGGGGGAGAGGGGGCGGGAGAGACTCAAGTGTCGCTGTGTGTCCTCTGCACTCTCTAGACCTTCCTCTGACGGGTGCTACAGCCGGGCTGGGAGCGAGACTTACCTGACCGCCTCGGACGACAGCAGCTCTCTGTTTGACGAGGACATGCAGCTGGCTGACACCAAAGGGGTGAACCAGCTCCCACAGATAGACCACCTGAGAGATGGCACGTCTGTGGGCTGCCTGGGGAAGAAGAGGCTGGAGCAGGACAGCTTCTCGGAGGAGCTGAGTAAGAAGTTCCAGTCCCAGCTACTCGACTCGTCCTCCTCCTCCAGCGAAGCGAACACTCCCAGCCCCATTCTGACCCCCGCGCTCACACCCAAACACCCCATCCTGGAGACCAGCCCCCTCTCCCTCCCACACTCCCCAAGCAGGCTGCCCCAGCCCAGGCTGCGCACCCCCACCGTGTTCAGCATCAGCGTGGCCCTGGCCAAGAAGCACCTAAGCCAGCCACAGCTCAGCTCCGACCGGCTGTTTGGCTGCAACCGCAACGCCATCAGCATGGTGCGGCCGCTTTGGCAGCAGGATGACATGCAGCTGGAGGAGCGAGCCCAGCCGGGGGGCTCCGAGCCCGGCCTGGATGAGGGGGTCTTCTCCTATGACTCCTCCGAGGAGCTGGAGGGAGGGGCAGAGCTCCTGGGGAGAGCACAGGGCAGCAAGCCGCCCACCCCGCCTCTGCACAGGTTTCCTTCCTGGGTGAGTGCAGTCCTTTTCACTCATTGAACTGTCAAGATACACCCTCCTGTAAATGTTCAATAACACTTCTCAGAGAGACTTCAAGCAATCATTTTACTGTAATTCAAACAATTCTGTTATTAACAGCTGAGTTAAACAAAGAGGCTTTAAGACTCAATACTCTTTCAGTGCCTCACCGAATGTGACAGAGCATTCAAGAGCAGAGGTCAGCCCTTACTGTGAATGTGCAGCCTAGTTTTTATTTCCTTGTCCATGTCAGACAAAACAAGTTCATGTTAGAATATCTAAGGTAAAATAAGGACAGAGATCTGAGAGAATAAGCCAGCATGCCAGTGCAACACGCCTGCAATGGAGTAGCCTTTTGTCTTTTCAATGCAGGAAAGCAGAATTTACGCGGTAGCCAAATCTGGGATCAGACTGTCTGAAGCCACATGTTCTGAGCTTGCCAATAAAAGTAAGTAATCCCCTGTCACGTTATAGGGCATGTAAGCTCTAAATCATCAAAGCAATATGGCCAGACCTGAGAGTTTTATTTTATTTAAAGTAGGGGTGCTCAGTATTGGTTATAGACTAACCCTTTGAGGTGGTGGGGGTGTCTATTAATGTAAAATGTTTTTCTTAAGTTTTTTTTTTTTTACTGCTGTTGTTTTTTAAAAGATCAGAGGGGTTGATATTGTTAAAGGAGTACTGAGATGTAAGTTGGGGGAATGCTGAATCCCCATTAAGAGTAGTTGGGTCCCTGGAGGTTTGGAACAGGCTGAACTGTAGTTAAAACACAATTCAATGTGTTATCGTTCATCATGACTCTCGATCTTTCAGGCTCTGGGTCTCTCTCGTCGTACTCCACCTCTGGGTTGTACACCTCTCTGATATACAAGAACATGACCACTCCAGTCTACACCACACTCAAAGGGGTAAGAGCTCTGACAGCAAACTACATTGACTGCTTTACCTTTTCTGCTCTGGATACCCTTGCAGTTGAGGCTGGTTTCCAGGCTTTAGTTCTATTCCAGATATAAAACCAGCCTTATCTTTTTTAATGTAGAACTGCTGAAGGGGAAATGTTAAACAGAAAGCCTGGTTTGGCAACACTAATATAAAACTAGCTTCATGCTGTGGTGGGAGCCAGTCACTTCTTCTCCACTGGATTCTACATTGTGAAACATGTTGTATTGAAAGCTGGCAGTCCTTGCTTGTGTGTTTCAGAAAGCCACCCAGTTGAGCAGCAGCCCATTCTCTGACGAGTCGTCGGGCTCCGAGGAGGAGGAGAGCTCCTGCTCCAGCACCAGGACCTCCGGCTCAGACTCCAGGAAGGGCAGCGGGACAGGGAGCCCCCGCGCAATCAAGAGAGGTGAGGGCTCTTCAGCAGGGAGAGAGCATTGCACTGGGGCTAGACTCCACAGCAGAGAGGGAGCACTGCACTGGGGCTAGACTCCACAGCAGAGAGGGAGCACTGCACTGGGGCTAGACTCCACTGCAGAGAGGGAGCACTGCACTGGGGCTAGACTCCACAGCAGAGAGGGAGCACTGCACTGGGGCTAGACTCCACAGCAGGGAGGGAGCACTGCACTGGGGCTAGACTCCACAGCAGGGAGGGAGCACTGCACTGGGGCTAGACTCCACAGCAGAGAGGGAGCACTGCACTGGGGCTAGACTCCACAGCAGAGAGGGAGCACTGAACTGGGGCTAGACTCCACAGCAGAGAGGGAGCACTGCACTGGGGCTAGACTCCACAGCAGGGAGGGAGCACTGCACTGGGGCTAGACTCCACAGCAGGGAGGGAGCACTGCACTGGGGCTAGACTCCACAGCAGAGAGGGAGCACTGCACTGGGGCTAGACTCCACAGCAGAGAGGGAGCACTGCACTGGGGCTAGACTCCACAGCAGAGAGGGAGCACTGCACTGGGGCTAGACTCCACAGCAGAGAGGGAGCACTGCACTGGGGCTAGACTCCACAGCAGGGAGGGAGCACTGCACTGGGGCTAGACTCCACAGCAGGGAGGGAGCACTGCACTGGGGCTAGACTCCACAGCAGAGAGGGAGCACTGCACTGGGGCTAGACTCCACAGCAGAGAGGGAGCACTGAACTGGGGCTAGACTCCACAGCAGAGAGGGAGCACTGCACTGGGGCTAGACTCCACAGCAGGGAGGGAGCACTGCACTGGGTCTAGACTCCACAGCAGGGAGAGAGCACTGCACTGGGTCTAGACTCCACAGCAGAGAGGGAGCACTGCACTGGGTCTAGACTCCACACCAGAGAGGGAGCACTGCACTGGGGCTAGACTCCACAGCAGAGAGGGAGCACTGCACTGGGGCTAGACTCTGCGGCAGGGAGGGAGCACTGCACTGGGGCAAGGAGCGAGATAAAGACCAGCAGGGTGTACAGGCACTGAGAGTAGAGAAAGAGAGACCAGGGAGGGGAGGGCACTGAGAGGAATAGAGATAGAGAGAGACCAGGGAGGGGAGGGCACTGAGAGGAGTAGAGATAGAGAGAGACCAGGGAGAGTAGGGCACTGAGAGGAGCAGAGAAATACGGACACATTTATTCAATGCTTGAGAAATTAAATATGGCCCAGAACCCACTATTCTTTAGTAAAGACACTTATAAAGACTTTTCTCTTAAACCCATTCTCTACTGCACGTGTGTGTGTGTGTTTGTGGTGTCAGGGGTGTCCATGTCATCAATGACCTCAGAGAGCGACTATGCCATCCCTCCTGACGCCTACTCCACCGACACGGAATTCTCGGAGCCAGAGCAGAAACTGCCCAAGACCTGCTCCTCCTCCAGCGACAACGGCAAGAACGTAAGTCCCTCCCAGATCTGTGTGTGAGGCTGGCTCCTGTGTATACAGCTCTGTGTGTGAGGCTGGCTCCTGTGTATACAGCTCTGTTTGTGAGGCTGGGCCCTGTGTATACAGCTCTGTGTGTGAGGCTGGCTCCTGTGTATACAGCTCTGTGTGTGAGGCTGGCTCCTGTGTATACAGCTCAGTGTGTGAGGCTGGCTCCTGTGTATACAGCTCTGTGTGTGAGGCTGGCTCCTGTGTATACAGCTCTGTGTGTGAGGCTGGCTCCTGTGTATACAGCTCAGTGTGTGAGGCTGGCTCCTTTGTATACAGCTCTGTGTGTGAGGCTGGCTCCTGTGTATACAGCTCTGTGTGTGAGGCTGGGTCCTGTGTATACAGCTCAGTGTGTGAGGCTGGCTCCTGTGTATACAGCTCTGTGTGTGAGGCTGGCTCCTGTGTATACAGCTCTGTGTGTGAGGCTGGCTCCTGTGTATACAGCTCAGTGTGTGAGGCTGGCTCCTGTGTATACAGCTCTGTGTGTGAGGCTGGCTCCTGTGTATACAGCTCTGTGTGTGAGGCTGGGTCCTGTGTATACAGCTGTGTGTGTGAGGCTAGCTCCTGTGTATACATCTCTGTGTGTGAGTTTAATAAGACACACCGGATTGTTACATATACACTGCGGATAATCAAGGTCATAGTGAAACCTGGAATTGGTGAAACGTCTGTGCAATATGAGTGTTAATTCACAATAAACAGTGTGATCTATATGATCTCTATGGTAAGAGTGAACACTACTTGATTATTGCAACCTCTTAAGGGTATGCATTTCCAGAACTTGTTCACTCAGTGTTTCAGACTGTTACATGCAGTAAGTTTATGAAAGCAAGCACACTAAGTCCAGTTTGTCCATAATCCATATTACTTTAAATTATTTTAAATTAACATTCTTTTTCAGGAGACTTTGGAAAAATCTGGCTACTTGTTGAAGATGGGAGGGAAAGTGAAGACCTGGAAAAGACGCTGGTTTGTCCTGAAAGGAGGTGAACTGCTGTACTACAAGTCACCAGTAAGCTGATTGGTGCCTTAGCTATTGATACCAGATAACTGTGGGTCCCCACATAGTTCAGCATGTTATATTTGCACAGTCCTTTTGGTGTAGAAAAGTGGGTGCTACTTGAAACAGTAAGGTACTGTAACTGTTTAAAGAGGTGTGAAGGGAAGCATAAAACCTAAATGTCTTATATGGTATAAAGTGTGTTTATCATGGTTTATCTATAGGCAGGACTAAGAGTCACACTCAAGTTTAAGGGTTGCATTAACCAAGGCCTGGTGAATCTGAAGTGATGGGTTTGGTGTGTCCTGGTGATTGCAGAGTGGTGGGTTTGGTGTGTCCTGGTGAATCTGAAGTGATGGGTTTGGTGTGTCCTGGTGAATCTGAAGCGATGGGTTTGGCGTGTCCTGGTGAATGTGAAGTGATGGGTTTGGTGTGTCCTGGTGAATCTGAAGTGATGGGTTTGGTGTGTCCTGGTGAATGCAGAGTGATGGGTTTGGTGTGTCCTGATAAATGTGAAGTGATGGGTTTGGTGTGTCCTGGTGAATCTGAAGTGATGGGTTTGGTGTGTCCTGGTGAATGCAGAGTGATGGGTTTGGTGTGTCCTGGTGAATCTGAAGTGATGGGTTTGGTGTGTCCTGGTGAATCTGAAGTGATGGGTTTGGTGTGTCCTGGTGAATGTGAAGTGATGAGTTTGGTGTGTCCTGGTGATTGCAGAGTGGTGGGTTTGGTGTGTCTTGGTGAATCTGAAGTGATGGGTTTAGTGTGTCCTGGTGAATCTGAAGTGGTGGGTTTGGTGTGTCCTGGTGAATTTGAAGTGATGGGTTTGGTGTGTCCTGGTGAATGTAGAACGGTGGGTTTGATGTGTCCTGGTGAATCTGAAATGATGGGTTTGGTGTGTCCTGGTGAATCTGAAGTGATGGGTTTGGTGTGTCCTGGTGAATCTGATATACAGTATCTGTTCTTGTTTTTTGTCGCTAGAGTGATGTAATCAGAAAGCCACAGGGGCAGATTGAGCTGAGCGCCTCCAGCAGCATAGTCCGGGGGGACGGGAAGCAAACCATTCAGGTAAGAAGACAGGCAGGCAGGAGGAAGTGTGCACTACACGTTTGCATAAACAATATGCCCACACGCTGCCCCCACTTGGCCTCAGTGCCAGTCCTTCTGTGCCAGATCATGTCCCTGACATCGCTACCAGGGCCGCTGCCAGGTCTACTGCACCGTTGTTAATCCTCACTTTGTATGTCCTGTCTAAAGCCATTTCCCCATCTGCTACAAAATGTTTTTTTTCATCACAGGACTCGTTGGAAAAGTGGTTTAATCCAATCCCGGTTTTAGTACAAGTTTAACAAGACACACCTGAGCTTGTGACATATACACTGGAGCTAATAAAGCATGTGTTAAAACCTGGAATGTGTGAAACTGCTATGCAATAGGAGTCTCATTTCCATCCCTGCATAGGCAGCAGACTGAGATCAAACCACTTTGAATTGGTATTGTGCCAGCCTGTGACAGAGACAGAATGATTCTTGGTGATAACTCTCTCTCCCGACCTGTGAGGACGCAGTGTAAATGGAACAGAGTGTCCAGGACTGGATGGCCTGACAGTTCATTCTCAGTGTTAGGTAGAAGTCGGCCATCTAGAAAGGGGGCACAGCTGTGGTACATTAAGTCATCGCCCAGAGAGAAAGCGATGTGGCAACCGCAGATTGGAGGAGAAACAGCTGCACTCGCTAACCAAGTGGGCGTGACTGAAGGTACAAATAGGGGTCGTGGCTAGGTGATCTGTTCCTTTGTTTATGGTTAAGAGAACCGCTGAAGGATGAGTGTAAAATAACCGTGAGTGTTTTGTTTGTTTGTGTCGTCAAATTGTACTGCTTGTTATTTATTAGACGGCTAATATAATCTGGAGCTGTCGCTCAAAGCCAGCACAAGCCCGGACAGCACTGCACCATTGCTCACAGATTAAAATTGGGTTATACCACAAGCACTACAGCACTCACTTTGGATGTGTTTTGAGTGTGTGTTTAACTGTGCCTATTATTTTGGGACTGCAACCCGTTGTTTATTGAACTGTGCAATACACATCGTTGTGTATTGCCAGCCCTCCATTTCTTTACTGTTGTCATCAGACTTTGGATTATAAATAAACCTCCATTTCACCAGTATTTTGTTGTTTGTCATTGTTTTGAGCAGCTGCATCACCCCTACACCTGCACACTGCAAACCACTTTGCCACCCAGCCCCAGTTAGGATTGCTGCTGTCTGGCAGAACTTCAGTCCTCTAACTCTGATAGAGGATCCTGACTTAATTTATAAATGGGGTGTGTACAAAATTGTGAGAAATACAGCATTGGAGATCTTTCAGTTCTGTGTGATGTCTATTTGCAGACTAGTTAGTCCCAGTTTGATATTGGAGTAGCAGGCGATTGACAGGCTCAGGGGGTTAATGACAGCAGAATAACAGTTTAATGAATCTCAAACGGTCTGTAAATATTTCCTGAGTGTAAACCATGTGAAAGGTCCCTGTTGGCAATGTTCCTCTTGCTAACTCACACATTCTGCCCCAGTAGATGATCAGTGAGAAGCGAATCTATTACCTGACTGCTGATTCCCCCAATATCTTGGAGGAGTGGATCCACGTGCTGCAGAACGTACTGCGAGTGCAGGCCGCCAGCCCGCTCTTCACACAGCCCGAGGCCAAGCCGGCCATGAAGGGGCTGCTCACCAAGGTACAGGAGGGGATGGGAGGGGACGGGAGAGGACAGGAGGGGACGGGAGAGTATATGAGGGTACAGGATTGGATGGGAGGTGATAGGAGTGGGCGGGAGGGGACAGTAGGGTATACGAGGTGATGGCAGGGTAGAACAGGGGACCGGAGGGTATGGGAGGTGAATGGAGAGTACAGCCATGGACGAGAGGGGTTGGTAGGAGACAGGAAAGTACAGGAGGTTACAGGAGGGGATGAAAGGTTACAAGAGACTAGCGGATGGGATTAGAGGGGATAGCTTTTGATAAGAGTGGAAAGGTGGGTACCTGACATACAATTAGCTTGGTGCTGGACAGGCCAGCTGAATATATCCAGGCATACTTTCAGCTGCATAACAGTCATGAAAACATTTGTACAATTTAATTAATTTATATGTAGTTTTAAAGGAAGTCTCCCTGCTATAAGTGCATCAGATATGATTAAATAACTGCAGTGCACGTGTTGGAATCGAACCCCCTCTCTGAGTTCCTTGTCTGACTGTCCCTCCCTTCGGCAGGTGAAGCACGGATACTCCAAGCGGGTGTGGTGCGCACTCATTGGGAAAACGCTCTACTATTTCCGCAGTCAGGAAGACAAGGTACCGGCATCTTCAGTTTCTTCCATCAATCAGTCAATCAGACAAATTGAGACAAATTGAGTCAATTGAGAACAAATTCTCATTTACAAGGACAGCTTTCTCTTTAAATTGCTGGGCTAAGGAGTAACAGTATGCTTGTGTAGCATCAATAGATATGAATGTATAGCATAAACACATTGGCAATGTTTTAAAGCCTTTTTACTTGCTTCAGCGCAGGGCCTGCAGTATTTAGGGCAAAAGTCAGGACAGATCATTCATTTACACTGGTTTAAAACCTTCTGGTATCATACGTTATATAATAGCAAGCTATCCTGATTGCACACATAGGTAGTTGTCCTGTGTGGGGTGACAGCATGGTGGCAGTGCCGCTGCAGGGTTTCAGCACACATAGGTAGTTGTCCTGTGTGGGATGGCAGCATGGTGGCAGTGCCGCTGCAGGTTTCAGCACACATAGGTAGTTGTCCTGTGTGGGGTGACAGCATGGTGGCAGTGCCGCTACAGGTTTCAGCACACATGGTAAGGGTTGTCATCTCCTCCTCCCTCAGTTCCCGCTGGGTCGGATCAAGCTGTGGGAGGCCCGGGTGGAGGAGGTTGACCGGTCCTGTGACTCGGACGAAGACTACGAGACCAGCGGCTGCAGTCTGCTGTCCACTCACTACACCATCGCCATCCAGCCCAAGGAGCAGGGCCCCACCTACCTCCTCATCGGCTCCAAACACGAGAAGGTGAGAGAGAGCCCAGCACTGTGCATAGGGCAGCTGAGTGACAGCAGAGAATCCACACATTCAACACTATAAGTAATGCACTCACTGTACAGTACACTATCCACTCACCATGTGCCAAACATCTGGCAGCTGTTTGTCAAGTCGGGTCTTAAAGGATCCAAGTGTTTCTGCCTCAACAGCATGACTAGGCAGCTCATTCCTATGCTTCTGAAGTCTGCTGTGTTTGGTGCAGGACACCTGGCTATACCACCTGACTGTTGCTGCGGGCAGCACGACTGTTGCAGTGGGCACAGAGTTCGAGCAGCTAGTGGGGAAGCTGCTCAATGTGGAGGGAGACACTGGTAAGCCCTCCGTGACGATGGGAGAGAGAGAGAGTGTGTGTGTGTGTGTGTGTGTGTGTGAGGCTGTGTGTGTGTGTGTGTGTGTGTGTGTGTGTCTGTGTGTTAGGTTGCTGTTTGTGTGTGTGTGTTCTGCTGCTGCTGTCCTCATTGTGTCACTCTCCTACACAGGCTCTCAGATCTGGAGACACCCCACCCTGTGTTATAGTAAAGAGGGCATCACCTCCCCTCTCACCACCCTGCCCTCGGAGGCACTGCAGACCGAGGCTATTAAACTCTTCAAGGTAACGTCCCACTTCACCTCCCTCTGACCTCCCCTCCTCCCACTCACCCCCCTCACCCCTCACAATCTCCTCACCCCTGACCTCCCTCTCACCTCCCCTTTATCCACTCACCCTCTTTACCCCTCACACCCCCCTCACCCCACTGAACTCCCTCTCACCTCCCCTTCATCCACTCACCCTCTTTACCCCTCACACCCCCCTCACCCCACTCAACTCCCTCTCACCTCCCCTTCACCCACTCACCCCTCACACTCTCCTCACCCCACTAAACCCCTCTCACCTCCCCTTCACCCACTCACCCCCTCACTCCTCACAATCTCCTCACCCCTGACCTCCCTCTCACCTCCTCTTTATCCACTCACCTCCTTCACCCCTCACACCCCAATTCACCTCCCTCTCACCCCTTTACCCACTCACCCACATTCACTCCTCACAAACCCCACTCAACCCCCACCACTCTTTCCTTCACTTAAGACTAAGGCCATCAAGCACTTCAAGGTATAGTCCCCTGTCGCCTCCCCCTGATTTTCTTAGGAGCCGACCATCATCGATTTACGGAAAATGGTTTTAGAGCACCTACGCCTGTAGGGAAAAAAATTAAAATCCCCCCTTTACCTGACCATGCAGCGAGGTTTCTGATTGGTGGAGTGTTTCTTTCAGACATGCCAGCTATTCATCAACGTTACGATCGACGCCCCTGCCATTGACTACCACGTGTCCCTGGCACAGAGTGCCCTGCAGGTGTGCCTCACCCACCCCGAGCTGCAGAACGAGATCTACTGCCAGCTCATCAAGCAAAGCTGCAAGAGGCAGCCCCCGGGCCAGGCCGGGCCCATGCAGGTAGCCCCTCACTGCAGATCAGGGCAAAATGCCACTGCAGAGTTGCAGGAGCAGCGACATTAGTACCTGCACACCAGCAATTTAGTCTCGCAGCTTTCAGAGTTTAGGCATTACAGATTAGGTTTTAAATATATTGATATAAATAATTAATTCGGCAGTACAAGCTGTTTCAGGCTTTATTGTTGCTTAATTATCCACACAATTAACACTTATTAAAACCATATGCTTGCATTCACTTCTGCTACAATCACGTTTTCAGCATGTGAAGATTGTTTATTATAAAGGTAGTGTGAAATGGCTCTAAGTCTGTGCCCTACAGGAAATGTCAAATAACACTCAACTAATTAAGATCATACTGTAGTTGCATTCCATTTATGGTCTTATCTCTGAATAAACCATAGCCTATAGTCTATATCAGTTAATTCAATGATTTAATCGCTTAACTCATTGTCAACACTAACATCCAATGGCCATATGACTGAATAGTGGGGTGGCAAGTGCTAACGCAGAGTAAGTACCCGGGGAGGTTACTGCTCGCTTTACATTTCAGAATTTGAAAGCTTTTGAATGTATTTCTCAGTGTCCTTCTTGCCTGTTGTGTGCATGATGTGGTTGTGTGTGTTTCTTCCGCAGGGCTGGCAGCTGCTCGCTCTCTGTGTGGGGCTCTTCCTGCCTCAGCACCCCTTCCTGTGGCTCCTGAAACTGCACCTCAAGAGGCACGGGGACTCCAGGTAAAACAGGAGCACTCTCAGGAGCACACATAGGGCAGGACCCTGCCTGCTCTCAGGAGCACACACAGGGCAGCTAGAGATGTGTGTTTGCACACTGTATAATGGCAGTACTTCCATGAATACCAAAGAGTCCTTCGATGATGAATAAATCATGCTAAATTATAGGCAGTATCAGTGTGTGTTTCGCGTATTTTATCAATCATTTGATTTTATTACACATTCCTCAGCCTGTCAGGACTATGCTGTACCAGTACAGGGATAGTAATAAGACTCCTGTGGCACAGCAGTTTCCCCCATTCCAGGTTTTACTATGAGCTTAATTAGTCGTATTGTATAGTTAACACACTCAAGTGTGTCTTACTAAACTCATAGTAAAACCTTGAATGGATCAAAGTGCGATGCAATGGGAGTCTTATTTCCATTGTTAATCAATACAGTTCACTTACAGTGTATCATTACTCTCCTAAGATATAGCATATTTGTGCTTTATTATCTCCCCAGCACAATTGGTCCAGAAAATTAAACCGAAAATCAACAGAAATAAAATAAAATGTTGGCTACAGCTTGTATAAATACCATCTGATAATGTGCTAATGACAATTTAAAGAGAACAAAAGACAGGCGCACCTTCAGGTGTAGTCCAGTGAGACCACCTGTGTCATAACTCTAAGAAAAGCTGGGAGGGATCATTTGGAAGACTGAAAAAGAGAAATGAGGAATACAGCGATCAGGAGAGAGGGAATCTTATATGAAATGTTGTTTCTGATGCAGTGTTTCAGGACGGAGATTGGGAAGTAAGTTAATCTTGTATGACATGCTGTTTCTGGTGCAGTGTTTCAGGACAGAGATTGGGAAGTATGTTAATCTTGTATGAAATGCTGTTTCTGGTGCAGTGTTTCAGGACAGAGATTGGGAAGTATGTTAATCTTGTATGAAATGCTGTTTCTGGTGCGGTGTTTTAGGACAGAGATTGGGAAGTATGTTAATCTTGTATGAAATGCTGTTTCTGGTGCGGTGTTTCAGGACGGAGATTGGGAAGTACGTTAATCTTGTATGAAATGCTGTTTCTGGTGCAGTGTTTCAGGACAGAGATTGGGAAGTACGTTAATCTTGTATGAAATGCTGTTTCTGGTGCAGTGTTTCAGGACAGAGATTGGGAAGTACGTTAATCTTGTATGAAATGCTGTTTCTGGTGCGGTGTTTCAGGACAGAGATTGGGAAGTACGTTAATCTTGTATGAAATGCTGTTTCTGGTGCAGTGTTTCAGGACAGAGATTGGGAAGTACGTTAATCTTGTATGAAATGCTGTTTCTGGTGCAGTGTTTTAGGACGGAGATTGGGAAGTACGTTAATCTTGTATGAAATGCTGTTTCTGGTGCGGTGTTTCAGGACAGAGATTGGGAAGTATGTTAATCTTGTATGAAATGCTGTTTCTGGTGCGGTGTTTCAGGACAGAGATTGGGAAGTATGTTAATCTTGTATGAAATGCTGTTTCTGGTGCGGTGTTTCAGGACAGAGGTTGGGAAGTACGTTATCTACTGCCAGCGCTGTGTGGAGCGTACTCAGCAGAAGGGGGAGCGCAAGGCCAAGCCGTCACGCATGGAGATCCTGTCCATCCTGCTGAGGAACCCCTACCATCACTCCCTGCCCTTCAGCATCCCCGTGCACTTCCTCAACAACACCTACCAGGTACATAATTCGGCCAGCAGAGAATCACAATTCCATTATTTCTTTGTTTGGATCAAGTTCTCCACATGTGAGGGTCACTGTTGTTGACTGGGCTAATTTACCATACCAATAGCTGCTTTGACTTGTGTGGATGGCTGTTCTTCAGTGTCTAAGAAAAGCAGCAATCATTACAAATCCACACAGCTGTTTCTCCACTAGTGTGTACACCCCAATACATTTAAGTGTAGTCGTGCTGTGAAAGATACCTGAGACAAGTCAAATGTACCAGAATGCATTGGGGTGTGAGTTGAAAAGCCTGAACTGTCACCAACTGTTCTAGTGTACATGGAGTCATATGGTAACCCTGTACATTAGTAACAGTCTTCTAAGATGTCTGCAGTGACGGTGTTGTATTTGCTGACATGCTGTCTTGCTGTAGTTTGCAGTGAGTGCTGTAGTTTGCAGTGATGGTGTTGTATTTGCTGACGTGCTGTCTTGCTGTAGTTTGCAGTGATGTTGTTGTATTAGCTGACATGCTGTCTTGCTGTAGTTTGCAGTGACGGTGTTGTATTTGCTGACATGCTGTCTTGCTGTAGTTTGCAGTGATGGTGTTGTATTTGCTGACGTGCTTTCTTGCTGTTGTTTGCAGTGATGTTGTTGTATTAGCTGACATGCTGTCTTGCTGTAGTTTGCAGTGACGGTGTTGTATTTGCTGACATGCTGTCTTGCTGTAGTTTGCAGTGATGGTGTTGTATTTGCTGACATGCTGTCTTGCTGTAGTTTGCAGTGATGGTGTTGTATTTGCTGACATGCTGTCTTGCTGTAGTTTGCAGTGAGAGTGTTGTATTTGCTGACGTGCTTTCTTGCTGTAGTTTGCAGTGATGGTGTTGTATTAGCTGACATGCTGTCTTGCTGTAGTTTGCAGTGATGGTGTTGTATTTGCTGACATGCTGTCTTGCTGTAGTTTGCAGTGATGGTGTTGTATTTGCTGACGTGCTTTCTTGCTGTTGTTTGCAGTGATGGTGTTGTATTAGCTGACATGCTGTCTTGCTGTAGTTTGCAGTGAGAGTGTTGTATTTGCTGACGTGCTTTCTTGCTGTAGTTTGCAGTGATGGTGTTGTATTAGCTGACATGCTGTCTTGCTGTAGTTTGCCGTGATGGTGTTGTATTTGCTGACATGCTGTCTTGCTGTAGTTTGCAGTGATGGTGTTGTATTAGCTGACATGCTGTCACTGTAGTTTGCAGTGACGGTGTTGTACTTGCTGACATGTTGTCTTGCTGCAGGTGGTGGGGTTCGATGCCAGCACCACAGTGGAGGAGTTCCTGAGCACACTGAACCAAGACACTGGCATGAGGAGACCCACACAGTCTGGCTTCGCTCTCTTTACTGACGACCCCTCCGGCAGGGATCAGGAGCACTGTCTGCAGGGCAGCATCAAGGTAACGCCAGCAGCTGTACAGAGCAAAGAGCACTGACTGCAAGCAAACACACCATGCAGCTGTGTCTACCTACCGACAAACACCACAACAGCAAATTCATTTAGTTCAGTGCTGTGAACATCAGAACTCTGCCCGAGCGATTCACAGCTTAAATTGAATCAGGTCATTAGGGCAAGACTAAGCAGGGCATTTCCACTGCACCACCCTGGCTCCCCAGTCAGATACAGCATTTTGCAAAGTGCCCGTTACTGCAGTAAACTATGGTACAGTAAAAGCATATTGAAGTGCATGAAAGCATTGTAGACATTGTTCAAAACTATTTTTATGGACAGAGGTAGAAGGGATTAAAGGAGGAGGGAGTCAGACCATTCGTTCTTTCCACAGAAAAAAAAAATATTTTTGGAAAAAGTAAATCTTGTTGTGTTTTACTGTTTTCATTTGCATCCAGAGAAAATCACCCTGTTTCAAACTTTTTGGCACATGTTTCTCCCCAGATCTGCGATATCATCTCTAAATGGGAGCAGGCCTCCAAAGAGCAGCATTCGGGCAAGTTCGAGAGCACAAGGACAGTGCGGCTCACCTACAAAAACAGGTACAGCTCAGCCTGCTGCCTCACAGAGCTGCACTGCAGGTCAATACCACAGTGGTGTGTATTAATGATCTAAACAGAGTCAGACCAATACCTCAATACACAGAGTCTGTATTAATGATCAAAACAGAGTCAGATTCCTCAATACACAGAGTCTGTATTAATGATCAAAACAGAGTCAGATTCCTCAATACACAGAGTCTTAATTAATGATCAAAACAGAGTCAGATTCCTCAATACACAGAGTCTGTATTAATGATCAAAACAGAGTCAGATTCCTCAATACACAGAGTCTGTATTAATGATCAAAACAGAGTCAGATTCCTCAATACACAGAGTCTGTATTAATGATCAAAACAGAGTCAGATTCCTCAATACACAGAGTCTGTATTAATGATCAAAACAGAGTCAGATTCCTCAATACACAGAGTCTGTATTAATGATCAAAACAGAGTCAGATTCCTCAATACACAGAGTCTGTATTAATGATCAAAACAGAGTCAGATTCCTCATTACACAGTCTGTATTAATGATCTAAACAGAGTCAGATTCCTCAATACACAGAGTCTGTATTAATGATCTAAACAGAGTCAGATTCCTCAATACACAGAGTATGTATTAATGATCAAAACAGAGTCAGATTCCTCAATACACAGAGTCTGTATTAATGATCTAAACATAGTCAGATTCCTCAATACACAGAGTCTGTATTAATGATAAAAACAGAGTCAGATTCCTCAATACACAGAGTCTGTATTAATGATCAAAACAGAGTCAGATTCCTCAATACACAGAGTCTGTATTAATGATCTAAACAGAGTCAGATTCCTCAATACACAGAGTCTGTATTAATGATCTAAACAGAGTCAGATTCCTCAATACACAGAGTCTGTATTAATGATCAAAACAGAGTCAGATACCTCAATACACAGAGTCTGTATTGATGATCTAAACAGAGTCAGATTCCTCAATACACAGAGTCTGTATTAATGATAAAAACAGAGTCAGATTCCTCAATACACAGAGTCTGTATTAATGATCTAAACAGAGTCAGATTCCTCAATACACAGAGTCTGTATTAATGATCTAAACAGAGTCAGATTCCTCAATACACAGAGTCTGTATTAATGATCAAAACAGAGTCAGATTCCTCATTACACAGAGTCTGTATTAATGATCTAAACATAGTCAGATTCCTCAATACACAGAGTCTGTATTAATGATCTAAACATAGTCAGATTCCTCAATACACAGAGTCTGTATTAATGATCTAAACAGAGTCAGATCACAGTACCAGCACTGTATTAATCCAGTTGGGTTGTTCCCCCAGGGGTTGATTTATTGACCCACCTATTACCATACAGGGCTTGGATTGAACAGATCAGGGATGTTAATAAGACCCATTGCATTGCAGTTTGATCCACTCCTGATTTTACTCTGAGCTTGTTACCTAAACACAGCAGCTAATCTCTATTTCTCTCACTTTCTCCCCCCCCCCCTTCTCTCCCTCTCCCTGTCTCTCCCTAGGTTGTATTTCTCTGTGCAGGCTCGTGGAGAGACTGACCGGGAGAGGCTGCTGCTCATGTACCAGACCAGCGAGGAGATCCTTCAGGGACAGTTCCCTGTCAACAAGGAGCTGGCTCTGGAGATGGCAGCGCTGCTGGCACAGGTACTCTACCACTGAGCCAAAGGGTTGCAGCAGTACAGGTTTAATCTTCGACCACAGCATGCTTGATCTTGCTTTTGCAATGTCTCGCTATACCATCTTGTTATTATCATGATGATCTATGCCTCACACATTGTTTACAATAAATGGGAGGTCTAATTAAAGAAGTACAGTATTAATAAAGTAGTAACTGTGTTCATATAAAGGATTTCCAATAATTCTGTTGTAGGAATGTCTAATTCGCTACACATTCCTAATGTTACTTTACTGCTCCATGCATTTCTGCATGCTTATTTATGATTGCATCCAATATCATGATTTACAATACGTACAACTGTTCCTCAATGCTATCCCATCATTTTGGTACATGTAGGCTATTTTTATTCCTGTGGGTTACTAATACTATATCTTTCCATCTGCTTTGGATATTTCTAATTTTTCAATGCAAAGCGATCACGTGATTCCTCTGTCCAGGTGGAGTTCGGAGACTTTGAGCGGCCGTTCTCCACACCGGCAGGTCAGGTGACTGCCCAGTCCAAATCCAACCAGAGTCTGAAGCAGGTTCTGGAGAGATTCTACCCCAAGCAGTACCGGCAGGGCTGCTCCGAGGACCAGCTCAGGTAACTCAGGCTGGTCAATTGTAGTGCAGTGCCATTCAGTCACTGTGCCCTCTTCACAAGCCACTCCCCTCTGCTCAGTGTGTACCCTCTCTCTCTCTCTCTCTCTCTCTCTCTCTCTCTCTCTCTCTCTCTCTCTCTCTCTCTCTCTCTCTCTCTCTCACAAGCCACTCCCCTCTGCTCAGTGTGTACCCTCTCTCTCTCTCTCTCACAAGCCACTCCCCTCTGCTCAGTGTGTACCCCTCGCTCTGTCTCACAGGCAGCTCCTGCAGAGGCTGTCAGCGAGGTGGATGTCTCTGAGGGGCCGCACCGCCTCAGACTGCATTCGGATCTACCTGACCGTGGCCAGGAAGTGGCCTTTCTTCGGGGCTCGACTCTTTGAAGCAAAGGTACGGTGCAAGGCAAATAGGTACTTGTGAAAATAACCCTTGGATATTTATTGCTTGTGAAAATAACCCTTGGATATTTATTGCTTGTGAAAATAACCCTTGGATATTTATGCCAGGAGAGTATAAAAGTGGTGAATTGCAAATCACAAACAAGAATTTTGTACAACACATTAGATGTGGAGCTTTGCTCAATAGCTATGTAATTAAGTATAGTTTTTTTCTTTATAATGCAGTAGTCATGAGCTAGGGGAATACCCCTTTATAAAAGTTGGTATAAAAGGCTGCTTTATAACCAGACAGCACTGCAGTTCAGAATTGTCCATTAAGTGTTGTGTGATGTGCCATCTTATGTGTCTCTCTAGCCCATCACCCCCTCACCCTTCCAGGATGCTCCGGTATGGCTGGCAGTGCACAAGGACGGGATCAGTGTGCTGGAGTACAGCTCCATGGTGAGAACCTAATCTCAATCCGCTTAATCCCAATCCACTTCATCTCACTCCACTTCATCCCAATCCACTTAATCTCAATCCACTTCATCTCACTCTACTTCATCCCAATCCACTTCATCTCAATCCAGTTAATCTCAATCCACTTCATCTTAATACACTTAACCTCAATACACACCTCCCAATCATCTTCCTCTCAATCCACTTCATCTCAATACACACCTCCCAAACCACTTCATCTTAATCCACTTCATCCCCACTTCACCCTCTCAATCCAGTACATACCAATCCACTCCATCCCAATCCACTTCATCTCAATCCATTTCATTACAACCCACTTCATCCCAATCCACTTAATCTCACTCCACTTCATCCCAATCCACTTCATCTCAATCCACTTCATCTCAATACACACCTCCCAAACCATTCCATCTCAATACACTTCATCTCAATACACACCTCCCAAACCACTTCATCTCAATACACTTCATCTCAATCCACTTCACCTCAATCCACTTCCTCTCAATACACTTCATCTCAATACACACCTCCCAACCATCATCTCAATACACTTCATCTCAATACACACCTCCCAAACCACTTCATCTCAATACACTTCATCTCAATCCACTTCACCTCAATACACTTCCTCTCAATACACACCTCCCAATCCACTTCATCTCAATACACACCTCCCAATCATCATCTCAATCCACTTCATCTCAATACACACCTCCCAATCCACTTCCTCTCAATCCACTCCACCTCAATACACACCTCCCAATCCATTTAATCCAAATACACTCATCTTAATCCACTTCATCCCCACTTCATCTCAATCCAGTACATACCAATCCACTCCATCCCAATCCACTTAATCTCAACCCATTTCATTACAACCCACTTCATCTCAATCCACTTCATCCCAATCCACTTCATCTCAATCCAGTACATACCAATCCTCTCCATCCCAATCCACTTCATCTCAATCCACTCCATCCCAATCCACTTCATCTCAAGCCACTTCATCCCAATCCACTTCATCTCAATCCAGTACATACCAATCCACTCCATCCCAATCCACTTCATCTCAATCCACTTCATCCCAATCCACTTCATCTCAATCCAGTACATACCAATCCTTTCCATCCCAATCCACTTCATCTCAATCCATTTCATTACAACCCACTTCATCTCAGTCCACTTCATCCCAATCCACTTCATCCTCTCAATCCAGTACATACCAATCCACTCCATCCCAATCCACTTCATCTCAATCCACTTCATCCCAATCCACTTCATCTCAATCCAGTACATACCAATCCTCTCCATCCCAATCCACTTCATCTCAATCCATTTCATTACAACCCACTTCATCCCAATCCACTTAATCTCATTCCACTCCATCCCAATCCACTTCATCTCAAGCCACTTCATCCCAATCCACTTCATCTCAATCCAGTACATACCAATCCACTCCATCCCAATCCACTTCATCTCAATCCACTTCATCCCAATCCACTTCATCTCAATCCAGTACATACCAATCCTCTCCATCCCAATCCACTTCATCTCAATCCATTTCATTACAACCCACTTCATCTCAGTCCACTTCATCCCAATCCACTTCATCCCAATCCACTTCATCTCAATCCACTTCATCTCAATCCACTTCATCTCAATCCACTTCATCCCAATCCACTTCATCTCAATCCAGTACATACCAATCCTCTCCATCCCAATCCACTTCATCTCAATCCATTTCATTACAACCCCCTTCATCTCAACCCAGTTCTGTTTCATTAGCAGCATTATCACTGGTCCTCTTTCTTGTGCTGAAGATCAGTACCTTTCATTGCAACTCTTTGATTGTTATTACTTTATAAAGTATAGCCTTATAAAAGCCCCCCATAGTAAAATCATAGCAGAGTGTAATAAAGCACAGTAAAAGAGTGGTAATGCAAAGTTAAGCACTGTAAAGCCCAGCTGGGTATGGAAGACTATGGTAAATGCATAGTATAACCATGGGTAAAGCTGGAGAAAACTTAGCATGTAAACTTTTCTAAATGTATGTTTCAAGTACAGTGTTATTAATTCATGGTTCCTAATCACTTCCTATGTTGTAGTTCAAGGTCACTCCAATGGTCTCACCTCAGTCACACCATGTGACCTAAAGCACAGGTACCAGGATGCAGCAGTATTTTTTCATCTGTAACATTGTATCCGAAACATTTGCACATTAAAATTAAAAGCGAAGAACCAAAATGAGAGGGATAATGTTGGTAACACTAAGAGAGCTAAGATCCACTTTCTTGCCCTGGCCTCACACTGGTTAAATGAAGGTTCATCAGTAATAAAGGATTCCTCTCAATATAGAGGCTGCTGGTGTCGTATGGGCCCAGGAACCTGATGACGTTCGGAGGCTGCCGCGATGACTTCATGCTGGTGGTGGCTAAGTCCAGTGGCAACGGGCACCCCAAGGACAAGCCCACAGAGAAGCACCTGTTTGCAATGCCCAAGCCCAAGGTGGGTGCACTGAGGCTGGGGTCAGACACATAGAGATGGGGTCGTTATATGATGGGCTGCTTGGGAATTGGGACAGAGATGAAGGGTTATTAAAACTCTACAGCTACATACCAACATTTTGTGATTGGAGAGCTCTATCTTTACCTTCAATCCTCTCACCTACTTCACTGTTTCATAAAATTGCAGTGTTTCTTTTTACCGATCATTATCATTATCAAGGGCCCCCCTTTTTTTGTCGCAGATCTTTTGGTTTGCTTGTGTCTTCCTGATATCTAATCACTTCCTGCAATAACAGGGCCTGATTGCAGCTAAACCATTGGCATGAGTAAATGATTTTATATCAGGAAGCAGCAGCCATCTTCTTTAACAGTGTCTGTGAAACATCTGCTTGTTACAAAATGAAGTATAATCAAAGGAACTTCAACCAGAATAAAAATCAATGATAATATTGCAATCTAAGAAACAAGGTTTTAAACCTTTGCGGTTTTAAACCTTTCACTCCTTTGAGCTCTTGCACTGCTGGTTTTAATATTTTGTTAATTTTTAATTTATTCAGATTCTAGAGATGACCCTGCTGATTGCCAGCTACATCAACAGTGTCCACCAGCAGAAAGCCGCTGCCCATCACCTCTCAGCCCCGGCCATGCTCTCCGCTCAGCTGGCCGGACCCAAGAGCAGGGAGATGGGAAGCCAGCCACTGCTGTCCTCCAACAGACCCACCAAGGGACCCACCCTTCTGTGAGCCCAGGCACCCTGAACCAGTGAGCTCGCTCCGCTGCTGGCTAGCGAGAGCAACAGCTTCCAAACCGCAAGCCATCAGAGTCTCATTGAGCAAGGGGCCTATTCTACTATGAGATGATGGGCTCCCCCTGCTGGCTGACCCAGTGTGGTGCATCTGGAACCAATTTAAAGCTTTAGCTCACAGTTTAGAGCAGTGGTTCCCAAACCGGTCCTGGGGACCCCCTGTGCCTGCTGTTCCCAAACCGGTCCTGGGGACCCCCTGTGCCTGCTGTTCCCAAACCGGTCCTGGGGACCCCCTGTGCCTACTGTCAATTATTTAACTAGACCCTTAATTAAACTGATCATTTCCTGAATTAGACCTTATTAATTGTTTTCAGCTCTCAACAGTGGCATATTTCAAGTTAGCTGTAACATTGTATAAGTAACTTAAACTCTGCAGCTGTTTAAGTGCTGAAAACAATTAAATTAAGCAAATTAATTTAACAAATGATCAGTTCAATGAAGGGTCTAGTTAAGTAATTGAGAGCTCAGTTGGAATGAAAACCAGCAGACACAGGGGGTCCCCAGGACCAGGGTTGGGAACCGGCAGACACAGGGGGTCCCCAGGACCGGGGTTGGGAACCAGCAGAGACAGGGGGTCCCCAGGACCAGGGTTGGGAACCAGCAGAGACAGGGTTCCCCAGGACTGGGGTTGGGAACCAGCAGAGACAGGGGGTCCCCAGGACCGGGGTTGAGAACCACTGGTTTACCTTCCCAAAACCCTTCAGGGCCATGCCAGTACATGTTAAAGGGATCCTGTATATTGTTCACATTTTAATCATTCATTTCTTACCTGCTTGCTTACATCATTATTTGCTCTGTTTACTAAGTGTTCCAGCAAAAACTGCTTCTGAAAGGACTCTGCAAGGCTGATTGTGAGGAAACATATCAGTGTTGCACAAGCCTCAGTGTACAATGCTCCACCCATTGGCCTTCGTGCACAGCACAAGTAAGTAAGCATGGCAAAATATGATCTAAGCAGAAACAACAGTAGTGAATCATACAGAACACACATACGCGAATAGGATATGAAATATTGGAAAGCACGCTGATGATATAACTTTCCCTGTATGGTAATGATAGCTCGTTCTTAATGATGTTTCAGCACAACCTTTTATAAGCACTGGAAAGCAATATAGGTTTGAAATGCATGTTAGACCACATTGGGGGAAGATTAGGTTCAATTAAATACATGCATATATCAGTACATGCTGCTGTTAAGATTGTCTCCTATGCTGGGGTACTTGTGAACCAGCCACTCAAGAGCCCTGTAAAGATGTCTTCATATTACCAGCTACTGGAAATATTAACTACTAGAACTTCAAAGTGTTTTTAATATAATATAAAAATTGTAGTAGGCAAAAAAATAATTCAGGATAATGTAAATGACTGGTTTGTAAAAGGGTTTAAACTGGATGGCCCTATTTACACAATTGTGTATGTGGTATATCTGATTTCCCAAATGGGTAAATGTTCACTTCCTTATGAGTGCTGGTCCTTAAACAGCTATCTAACTGTAAACCAGCATGTTTTTGCTGAAACTCCCCATTATAAACCATCAGGATGTAAAGTATTCTTGCCTGCCCTAGTAAAGACACCACCATGTGGCGTGGCAGGTAAGTCATGCAATCAGGAGCTTGCTGGTTCAAATCCTGGTTGTGGACAGGCAGGAAAACTGGCAGGGGTTAGTTCACCTGTTTGCATGTCAGTGACACCTAGTGGTCAGGTGCTAGACTAGGCCAGGATGTCTTGTATTCAGTGTTGTGAAAACCTCTGCTGTAGTGGCAGTTACCGACCCATTGCTCTGTCCTTTGCTCTGTACAGTATACGTACCGTTATTATGTGTGTTCCAAAGGAGACTGTGTGGTCCAGTGGTTAAAGAAACAGCCTTGTAACCAGCAGGTCCCCTGTTCAAATCCCAGCTCAGCCACTGACTCATTGTGTGACCCTAAGCAAGTCACTTAACCTCCTTGTACTTTATCTTTTGAGTGAGATGTTGTTGTAAGTGACTCTGCAGCTGATGCATAGTTCACACACTCTAGTCTTGTATCTTGTAAAGCGCTTTGTGATGGTGGTCTACTATGAAAGGTGCTTTATAAAAATAAAGATTATTATTATTATTTCGGGGAAAAACAGGACAATCTTTTCCTAGATTGCCAAACGCTACATCATGTCCTGTCTGTGACTTGTTGATTTCCGCTTCCAACTTTTCTTGTGCTAATCGACCCCTGCCGCCCGCCACCCCTCAGACATATTATTATTATTATTATTATTATTATTATTATTATTATTATTATTATTATTATTATTTATTATAATAAACTGGAGATGTACAAATCTTTAAAGAAATGAATGTAACTCATACATTAACTTGACCAATAGTGTGTTAATATCAGGTACTGGTATAAGCTCTTAATCACAAACACTGAATTTACAAAAGAACAATCTGTGGGTGACAGGGGGTGGGCAGTCCTCACAGAGGCTCAAAACAGCTGCTGTGTACTTGGCATGCCCCCTGTTCAATTGAGATCCTGCCCTGCCACCACAATTATGTCCAGTTTTAAACTAAAATATAATTCTTGTTTCGTGCTCATCGGACCTGGTTGGCAGTTCAGTTTGTTTACATTCTCTAACAGTACTTTCAGTTGCAAGAACACAAGCTTCCAATTTGCATTATACAGTATAAACAGAACACTTCTGCTCTGCTCTACCTGCAGCAGTTGAAGGTTATAGAAGTCATCCACAAGCTCCGCTGTTGCAAAACTCAAATGTAAACAAATATGTGTTTCATTTTGTTCTGACTTTGGAGGACAGACAGGCAAGCTAGGGTTCTAGTTATGCCCACTTGTTAAACAGACATATTTTAGTTGTTGTTAATATAATTGTAATATTCATAAAATCACAGCAGACGCAACCGTCCATAAAAGATACAGTGCACTTACCTTTATAAAACGTCACCATAGTAAAAGCCTAGAGCAGAGTGTATATAAAGCATATTTAAAGCATAGTAAAGCATAGGGAAGCAGTGCAAATAATAGCAAAGTATGGTAAAGCATATTAATAAACATGGCAAAGCAGGGTGAAATGCACAGTATAATCATAGGAAACCTGCTGCTTTACTGTGCAAGTTTACTGTGGTAAACTTTTAGAGTCAGTTTTGTATAGTTTTTCACGACACACTTTTGTTTTTGTACTGTGTAAACAGTTTAGCAGGGGAGTATTATTGACCCAGAGTATATAAAAGACTGCTTTCATTGCTCTGCTGTGCAGATCATATTTACACTGTGATAAAGCAAGTATTATTATTATTATTATTATTATTATTATTATTATTATTATTATTATTATTATTATCAATTTCCTGTGGATCAGATGAGATCTAGAAACACTTTTCTTTTTTTTAAATTCAAACTAACTATATATGAGGTACTTTTGTAATTAAAGTTTAACATCATCATTGCGTTTTGTTACTTATTCTTGTATCAGTGTTGCCCTGTTTTCACACAAGGAATTGATTCTTGGTAGAATGATATGTTATTAAGCACCGTTACAATGTACTTAAAGTGGAAATCTTTTTGCATAATATATGTAAGTACACAATTGTGTCAGAAAAGGGTTAACATTAGGGGTGTTAGGGTTAGGGTTAGAGTAAGAGTTAGGGGTGAGGGTTAGGAGGTTAGAGTTAGTACATTGTAACTATGCATAATAACATTGTAATTGCATATAAGTACTCATGTATTTGCTAAGTAACTACTATGTAAATGCACAGTAATAGACACACTCCATGTAAAGTGCTAGCCAGTGTTTTCCTGGTTTGTGTTTTGTTATTGGGGTATGATAAGATGAGGGAGTGTAACAGCGACAGTGTGTTTCATTTCGAAGTGCCTGTGTTAGTCCTGTGGTGTCTATACCCATGTGCTTTGTAATGTATGTGCAAGGTGATCTGGTATACACCTTTGCCCAGCTCAGTGTCTTATTTTGTGTCTGTAATCAAGAGAAGGCTGTCAATGGTATACAGGATGTAATGCACAAGTGAAATATTTTAATGCCAGTCTGCCTAAATATTTATTTTATTTGTATTTGTTTTTGGTGATGTTTATGCTTATTCTCACAGATTTATTTAAATAAATGCACTCTATAAACAGACCCTGTGTGTATGTCGCTGTGTCACTGTTTCTACAATGTGGACAACCGATACACCAAACCCCCCCCCCCCCCCCCCCAACCCCCCAGTCGTCTCAGCTCATACCTTAATATGTATTCAGAAACTGGAAAGACAGCTGGGCTTCCTTGACCTCATCCAGTCAACATCATTATTTATAGTACCCCCTCGTTATGTCTGTCATCTATACCATATTTCATACCACAGGTCATCATATTAGTCGAAGAATTCCCCAAAATATTAATATCTGCAGGGTATCGGGTCAGCGCCCTGGTTCTACATAGATCGAATATCGACAAGAGGGGTTACTTCACAGCCCAACTGCTGGGGTACACGTATTGGTGATGTAGTCCCAGAATTCCCCAAAATGCACGATACCCAGAAGCTGTCAATCCTGCTGGGGGGGAGACAAACACACAGCCAGACTGGCTGGTCAATACGTGGAGACACACTAGAGAGGGAAAAGAGAGGGAGAGGGAGGGAGGGGGGTACTGTTTAATATAGAGGGAAGGAGTGAGGGGGTACTGTTTAATATAGAGAGAGGGGGTACTGTTTGATATAGAGGGAGGAGGGGTGCTGTTTGATATAGAGGGAGAGGAGGAGGAGGGGTGCTGTTTGATATAGAGGGAGAGGAGGAGGAGGGGTGCTGTTTGATATAGAGGGAGAGGAGGAGGAGGGGTGCTGTTTGGTATAGAGGGAGAGGAGGAGGAGGGGTGCTGTTTGATATAGAGGGAGAGGAGGAGGAGGGGTGCTGTTTGATATAGAGGGAGAGGAGGAGGAGGGGTGCTGTTTGATATAGAGGGAGAGGAGGAGGATGGGTGCTGTTTGATATAGAGGGAGAGGAGGAGGATGGGTGCTGTTTGATATAGAGGGAGAGGAGGAGGATGGGTGCTGTTTGATATAGAGGGAGAGGAGGAGGGGTGCTGATTGATATAGAGGGAGGAGGGGTGCTGTTTGATATAGAGGGAGGATGGGTGCTGTTTGATATAGAGGGAGAGGAGGAGGAGGGGTGCTGTTTGATATAGAGGGAGAGGAGGAGGAGGGGTGCTGTTTGGTATAGAGGGAGAGGAGGAGGAGGGGTGCTGTTTGATATAGAGGGAGGATGGGTGCTGTTTGATATAGAGGGAGAGGAGGAGGAGGGGTGCTGTTTGATATAGAGGGAGAGGAGGAGGAGGGGTGCTGTTTGATATAGAGGGAGAGGAGGAGGAGGGGTGCTGTTTGATATAGAGGGAGAGGAGGAGGAGGGGTGCTGTTTGATATAGAGGGAGAGGAGGAGGATGGGTGCTGTTTGATATAGAGGGAGAGGAGGAGGATGGGTGCTGTTTGATATAGAGGGAGAGGAGGAGGATGGGTGCTGTTTGATATAGAGGGAGAGGAGGAGGAGGGGTGCTGTTTGATATAGAGGGAGAGGAGGAGGGGTGCTGTTTGATATAGAGGGAGGAGGGGTGCTGTTTGATATAGAGGGAGAGGAGGAGGATGGGTGCTGTTTGATATAGAGGGAGAGGAGGAGGATGGGTGCTGTTTGATATAGAGGGAGAGGAGGAGGAGGGGTGCTGTTTGATATAGAGGGAGAGGAGGGGTGCTGTTTGATATAGAGGGAGAGGAGGAGGATGGGTGCTGTTTGATATAGAGGGAGAGGAGGAGGAGGGGTGCTGTTTGATATAGAGGGAGAGGAGGAGGAGGGGTGCTGTTTGATATAGAGGGAGAGGAGGAGGATGGGTGCTGTTTGATATAGAGGGAGAGGAGGAGGAGGGGTGCTGTTTGATATAGAGGGAGAGGAGGAGGAGGGGTGCTGTTTGATATAGAGGGAGAGGAGGAGGAGGGGTGCTGTTTGATATAGAGGGAGAGGAGGAGGAGGGGTGCTGTTTGATATAGAGGGAGAGGAGGAGGAGGGGTGCTGTTTGATATAGAGGGAGAGGAGGAGGAGGGGTGCTGTTTGATATAGAGGGAGAGGAGGAGGAGGGGTGCTGTTT
The DNA here is from genome assembly GCF_017654505.1 of Polyodon spathula. Taxonomy (NCBI): domain Eukaryota; kingdom Metazoa; phylum Chordata; class Actinopteri; order Acipenseriformes; family Polyodontidae; genus Polyodon; species Polyodon spathula. The sequence continues at coordinate 78,160,383 of NC_054538.1, read as the reverse complement.
GATATAGAGGGAGGAGGGTACTGTTTAATATAGAGGCAGGAAAGGAGGAGGATGGGTGCTGTTTGATATAGAGGGAGGGAGTTATTCAACAAAGAGGAAGGAGGAATACTGTTTAATGTTAAAATATATGTTTAAAAAAATATATATTTTTAAAAATATATATATATTTTAGTTGTTTATGCCGTTTATGTTTTGTGGCCGAGCACAGCTCTGCTCTTTTGAAATTGGCAGGGATGGGGTTAAATTCCTCTACCTGCCTGGGTTCATTGTGTTCAGGTGGCTGGGGTTGATTAGATCATTAGTTTAACTAACGATCAATCAGCACCCAGCCACCTGACATAAAAGGAGGCCTCTGCTTCCTATTAAAGAGGAGGGAGTTGAGGAAGCAGGTTGGTAGTTTTTGGTTTGTGTGTATTTTTGAGATTTGTCAATCCAGTGAAGGCATTGCCCAGCCTGGAAACTTTTATTTTGTACATTTTGCTTTTAAATCCCTTTATTTTGCCCTTGTGCACTTTTATTTTGTGTTATTTATAATAAAATTAGTATTTTTTTGAACTGCAGACTGTCTCTGGGCCTCTATCCACTCACCAGCCTGCCACATGTGCCTACTCTTTTTTTAATGTTATGCCAATAAAGCCAATTTGAATTTGAGGTGAGAGAGAGAGAGAGAGAGAGAGAGAGAGAGAGAGAGAGAGAGAGAGAGAGAGAGAGAGAGAGAGAGAGAGAGAGAGAGAGAGAGAGAGAGAATGTAGCATAATAATCTACATAAAAAAAAAAAATTCAAATGTCGTGGTCATGTGTCAGAGTTGAGACAGAGCAACTGTTTAGCACCAGTCAGAGGATTTTTAGTGGTTCCTGTGCTACTGGCCTCAGCCACCACTGACCAGTGTGTCCATCAAGTGTGTCAGGTCCTCCTGGAAGGGCACTGTTTGCCAACCACCAGTGAAAAGGAAGTGCAACTCCAGTCGCAAGCGCAGGGATGGAAATAAGACTCCTATTACATAGCAGTTTCACCAATTCCAGGTATTGATACAAGTTTGATTAGCCTCAGTATGCGTAGGCAACAAACGCAGGTGTGTCTTAATAAACTCATAGTGAAACCAGGAATGGAATTAAACTGCTATGCAATGGGAGTCTTCCATCTTTAAGCAGGTAAGGATGACTCAAGCCTGCAGATGCATTGTGACAAACAATAGGTGTGTGCACCAGTGCACAAGACACACCTGTTGCTAAAGGAATGATGAACTGGTCAGGGAAAGAGCTGTGTTCTTCATGGGCAAAAAGTTTGTGGTAAACACTCTCTTCATCTTCATCAAAGTACAGCACATTGCTTCAGCATTGTTATTGAACCTTTTACCAATGTGTACCACTGTAAAAAAAAAAAACCTTGCACAGCATGGATTTTTAAGTGATGGACAAATTACAGTAAAGCATTGTGAAAAACAGAACTGATGGTAAATCAGGCTGTTTATGGCAAAGCAGATACATAAAACCCTGGTTCTGCTTTCCTGAAAACGTACACAGGCACCCTGCAACAGTTTTTGTAAGCTTGTGCCATTCACGTGTGAATCTCTGCATTCTGTTTCAGTCTGCCCTTCTGTTTCTTTAGCACAAGCATGACCTCTCATGGTTGTTAGAAGGAATGACAGCTTTTTTAGTAATATACGAGAGCATCATAGAGCATTTCCCCCATGCACTGAGGCTGAGCTGAGTTACATCTTCCATTTTGAAGGCAAGACGTCGGTCATTTGGAGGTGTCTCGCCAGGTATGTACCAGCTTGTTGTAAAGCCGTAGATTATTGGTAAGCACTGAATACAATAATAGACTCCACAGCCCTGTTAAACCATTGATTATTGGTAAGCACTGAATACAATAATAGACTGCACTGCCCTGCTGTCCACTGTTTATTACACAGAGACGAAGCACTGAAACCCACTCTAGCACTGGAGTTCACTTTCGGAAGGAGAGCACGAGGACATAGCACCGTGTGCAACATGCAAACCTAGCTGGCTTACATATTTCCTATTGTATTACTTTTTTTTTTGACATGTACAAGTACAGTACACGGCTCAGATGTCAGTTATCTTCTTAACAATCCACGCCATAATTCCCTTTTCAATTGCAGTTTGTTTTCCTGTTGGTCCCTTTTGGCCAGGCGCGTTTCTTTTTTGTTAGCGCTCATCGATTCACAGTGGTAGAGTGCTTTACCTGTGGGTATATGTGCTGTTTATGTTGAAAGATGCAAAGGAAAAGCCTCATTGTTAGTTGTTTCTATTGCAGCCAAAAGACATCGCTCATTTTTGGGAAGTAGGCGGAGGTACATCACTCTCGGATCTCATACCAGTTCCCATCATGACCCCCAATGTAAGGTGAGACGTAAAGATTTCCATATTATTACTACGCTTCATAGACAGTTCTCCATTCCTGTTCATCAATTAGCTCCCTAACAGTGGTTGACTCTTGCTGTCGTCTACATTTTTCATTGGGTTTATAATGTACATGCCACTGATGTTGACACAGCCGCTTGTATTTCCTTTCTGAAGGTCTCTGTCTGTCGTTGCTGTTCTGGACCTCTGGAAACTCAGTGATCTGTGGCTCACCATGGTGAAGCTCCCGCAGGTGAGTGGAGCCCAGGTGGACAAGGTCTTCACTGAGCTGGTGAAGAGCGACACCAAAGCCAACAAAGAGATGAGACAGCGAGGTGCGAGGACTCTTGCCAAAGGACTATCCGGTGAGTACTGACTGTGCCAGGCTCTGCGTGTACCCAAATGCACCAGTCTATTCTGTATAATGTATGCTGCAGTCAAGAAGGTTCACATGTAGTTTTATATAATCCTCACTGAGACTAACACTAATACTAACACACGCATTCTACATCTCAACAGGACCTGGAGTTAATTCATCCGTTCCCTGTTCCTTTACCCATAATAGGAAGCAAGTTTGACATTTTAAAGGTAAAGTTTTACTTTTAAGTAGAAAACCCTTAAAATGTACTTCTTGGTTGTATCTGAACAGTGTTTTGTAATCTTTCCTTGGTCTCGAGGAAGAGAAAGGTCATTTGCAAGACATTGCAATTCATCACGCATTATGATGGAGCCTCATTAGTTGTAAGAAAATCTTTGTTTGTTTTACAGCAATGAGATAGGTAAAGTCTTCCACCTCTAGATTTAGCAGTCCCACTCCAGCCCCTAATACATATTGACATGGCTGCAAATGTTTGCTCAAAATGACCATGGAAGGTGGAGTGTATAGTTGCATGGTTTTAAAGAGTTTTAGGAGTCACTGTGTTATTTTCTAGCCCTGTCAATATAGAATGGTATTGTGTTGTGTGTCTGTGCAGTAGCCAAGACTGACTTGATTGTCTTGTTGTGTATTGTCTTCTATATTCCTGTTCACCAGCAGTAAGACTGAAAGTCTAATGTCTAAGGCACGGAGTTTGATTAATCACCTCACGCTCGGAACAGAAAGAGGGTGAGCACATGTGCACCTGTTGATTTATTGTGTTGAAAACGTTTTTTCTTTATTGCTGATTGTTTTGTAATGCCCCTTCTGTAAAAACTCTTAGCTGATTGTGGGGAAGCATGCGTTATGCTGTGCATTGCGTCAAAGAGCATAATACACTGAAGTGCGTGCTAAAGGAGTCTTTTCAGAAACACTTGGAATAGTTTGTAAGCAATAAATAAATACTGATCTAAGCTGAAGAGACAACAGAGAATCATACAGAGCACATGTGATATGATATTGAACAGGTAAAGAATTACATATTAAGAAGTGTAGAGGATCTATTTAGCAGTGCAGTAATGCCTATAGTCATTGGTTACAGCCCCCTCTGGAATTCATCTGGCACAGTTCAGTCTTCTGCAGTAAACAGTTTGCCACAGCAAGTGGCTTTGTAACCACCCTGTATATTGCACCTTCCCACACACAGATACAGCACACACAGATACAGTATACACACACACACACACACACACACACACACAGCACACACACAGAGATACAGCACACACATACACACGCATACACACACACACACACACACACACATATACAGCACACACACACACACACACACACAGATACAGCACACACACAGAGCATACAGACACACACACACATATATAGCACACACACACACACACAGATACAGCACACACACAGAGATACAGCACACACATACACACACACACACACACACACACACACACATACAGCACACACACAGAGATACAGCACACACACATACACACAGCACATACACACACACACACACACACACAGCACACAGACACACACACACAGAGATACAGCACACATGCTTACTCTGTGGGTGTGATGTGTAATAACATAATACAGTTTTTCTCCATAACAGTAAATCTATGTCCTTAGACCAGAACAAGCCATCGTTAGTCCCTGCACGGATGGTTTCAGTTTACTTGTTATAAACAGTAAATAAACAATAAACAGTTTACTTGTTTATTTCTTATTTTTATTTCATTAGGTACAAATGTTAATGTTAAGTGTGCTTTGTTTCTTTGTTGCTTGTCTAAAGTATACCATCCTAAATAACTTCAATTCTAGCAGGAAGTTTCAGTGAGAACTTTAATGCTGTAAAACCTGCTGCAGTTCTGTGTTTCATGCACTGGGTGGTGCTAGAGCAACACACAGACAGTTAAATGAAAGAGCTTCTTGCATGCCTTTCACAGGCTCAGTACACATGACTGGTCTATAGATCCCCCATGCTCTATTATGGGTTGGAGTTAAGCTATCCAGTTTGTTTCTTGCGCACATGTGGGGAAGTACAGTGAAAATCTCTTAATGAGCAATTTCTTATTGAATTCTATTTCATGGTTTTCTGCACATTTTCAATAAAGTGCTATTCATATTGTCTTAATAACCCTGCCTGTGTCTAAGAGAGTGGTATTAAATACAGAGTTTCTGAAGTGTGGGGTTGTTTTTTTATATTAAATGACCACTACAGTAGGTGATGTGCAGCTGTGGCAAATAGAATACTCTCAAAACTGACCAGATAGCCCATCACTATAATCCTCTCTGATGCTCCTGTCATTTCCCTGACCACTGGTGTTTTATCTGTAGGTTCTCCCCCTGCCTCTGATGCTGATATTGGGACGCTGCAGGCTAAGACCCCCTGGATCTGTGGAAGAAGGTGTACGAGAATCTATTCCCACCCCAGGTACTGCAAAACCCAACCAGGTAACTACAGACCAATAAGCCTGACTGCTATTATATGTAAACTTATGGAAACTATAACAAGATCCAAAATAGAAAATTACCAATATGGTAACAGTATCCTGGGAGACAGTCAGCATGATTCTAGGAAAGGGAGATCGTGTCTAACTAACCTGCTTTGATTTTTTTTTTTTTTTTTGAGGATGCAACATCGATAATGGATAATTGCAAAGCATATGACATGGTTTATTTAGATTTCCAGAAAGCTTTTGATTCCATGAAATGCATCCACATGGATTAGGGAGTGATTAGCATGTAGAAAACAGAAAGTACCGATTAGAGGAGAAAGCTCAAAATGGAGCGAGGTAGCCAGGGGAGTACCACAGACAACATCTTGACAACGTTCAGAACTGGGCAGACATATGGCAAATGGCATTTATTAGAGAAAAGTGTAAGGTACTGCATGCAGGCAATACACAAAAATATGCATTACAAATATCATATGGGAGATACTGAAATTGAAGAAGGAATCTATGAAAAAGATCTAGGTGTTTATATTGACTCAGAAACATGTTAATCTAGACAATGTGGAGAAGCTATAAAAAAGGCCAACAAGATGCTTGGCTATATTGTGAAAGTCTTGAATTTAAATCAAGGGAAGTAATGTCAAAACTTTACAATGCATTAGTAAGATCTCATCTAAAATATTGTGTTCAGTTCTGGTCACCTTGCTACAAAAAGGATATTGCTGCTCTATAAAGAGTGCAAAGAAGAGTGACCAGAATTATTCCGGTTTTAAAAGGCATGTCATATGCAGATAGGTTAAAAGAACATAGAACATAAGAACATAAGAAAGTTTACAAACAAGAGGAAGCCATTCGGCTCATCTTGCTCATTTGGTTTAGTAGCTTATTGATCCCAGAGTCTCATCAAGCAGCTTCTTGAAGGATCCCAGGGTGTCAGCTTCAACAACATTACTGGGGAGTTGGTTCCAGACTCCCACGATTCTCTGTGTAAAAAAGTGCCTCCTATTTATTGTTCTGAATGCCCCTTTGTCTAATCTCCATTTGTGAACCCTGGTCCTTGTTTATTTTTTCAGGTCGAAAGTCCCTTGGGTCGACACTGTCAATACCTTTTAGAATTTCGAATGCTTGAATTAGGTCACCTCGTAGTCTTCTTTAACAACATGTAATGCTGCTGAAGCGACACCCTGGGATCCTTCAAGAAGCTGCTTGATGAGATTCTAGGATCAATAAGCTACTAACAACCAAACGAGCAAGATGGGCTGAATGGCCTCCTCTCATTTGTAAACGTTCTTATGTTCTTATGTGCTTCTCTCGGACCATGTGGCTGCTGTGTGTGTTTCATACAGTAGCTCTCCAGGATTCAGCACCCTAACAGATCCCAGCAAAGAAGGAATATTCAATTGTCAGGCCATTAGAAACCTCCTGATGATGACAAAGGAGCTGATGCGTGGGGCCTACTGATGTTACAATAGCTGGTGCTAATGCAAAGGTGAAATGCTTGTTCACAGTATGTTGGGTGGGTACTTCACAATCGGTGACCGCATGTTTGCAGTACTTTTGTTAGTGTTTTCATGTCAGTTTATAGTGTAACATGTTTACAGATCAAACTCTAAAAAAAAAAAAAAAAAAGTAAACACAATCTTTAACCTTAGACCAGATAGTCAAAGGTTCACGAAGCCTGACAAGACATATTTGACAGTCATAAAAATGTGATAATTGCTTGCAAACGCAAAACTGTAGGTTTTAAAATCCAGTCCAGATTATTTCATATAAATATCAATGTAGGCTTATTATTCATAGCTGTAGTAAGGTCAACAAAAATACATTACAAAAGTGCTTAACTTTCCTGCCAAAAAAGCAGTATGTTTCCTGTTTCACTCTTACAAAAGTACCATAGTGAGAGTGTGGTAAAACATCGTAAATGCACATTATAACCTTGGTAAAACTGAGCATTACTGTGGTAAGTATTTAGAAGGGTGTAAATTACCCAAAAACAGATATACCATTAACCCATCTCATCACAAACAATTTTTACTGGTTTTAATGCTTATTGGGTATATCATCAGTCCACATTTGAATGAAACATTTTAAAAAATTCCTCTTCCTGTGTTTGGCTGTTTCTCATTGATTATCATCTGTTTCAGAGTATCAGAAATATGAAAGACCCAGCCAAAGATCCACAGTATTCAGAACCAATGCAATGAGAGCACAAAAGGACCAGGTACTCAAACCTTGTAATCTTTATCTGCTCTGTCACTGTCCTTTTTACTGTATTTACTGCTCCAGTTTGATCAAAAAGAGGATTGTTACCAGCTGATCGTTTCCTGTCTTGTCCGTGGTGGTTTTGGTTAGTAAGCAACAAATTTGTTTGTGCGTTTCAGAATTTCAGTCAGAATGTACAGTGCCGAGAAAAGTTTGTAAACCCCAGTGATAATTATGGAAATTGCATAGTTTTACCATGATAGCCTTCTTGAATCAAAACCAGTCTTTTCTTAAATATCCAATAGGGTTTATATTAACCAATCCCATATCTTTTGAAACAAAATGATGCATGAATTAGACAAACAATGAGTAATTTAGATCCAGGGTATGTGAAAAAGCAAGTGAACCCCTGGTTTTATCAGCTCAATTAAGGGGATAATTAGAATCAGGTGTTTAAATTATTAGGTAGCTCTTCAGGGGTGAGTTTGGGAGGCCCCACCCTATATAAAGATCAGAAACTTTGTGAGTTTGGTCTTCACCATACAGGTGTGTGGAAACACGTCATGCCACGATCAAAAGAAATCTGAGGACCTCAGAAAAACTGTTATTGATGCTCATCAGTCTAGAGAGGGTTACAAAAACATTTCTAAGGATTTGGGGCTCCACCAATCCACTGTCAGACAGATAGTCTACAAATGGAGAAAGTTCAATACCACAGTCACTCTACCCAGGAACAGTCATCTTACCCAAATCTATCCAAGAACAAACTGGAAAATCATCAAGGAAGTCACAATGAACCCCAGAATAACATCCAAGGATCTGCAGGCCGCTCTCACCTTGGCTAATGTGAGTGTTCATGACTCAACTATCAGAAAAAGACTGAATAAGTATGGTGTTCATGGAAGGATAGTCAGGAGGAAACCACTGCTCTCTAAAAAGAACATTGCTGCCCGTCTGAAGTTCGCCAAAGAGTACATAGATGACCCATAAGTCTTCTGGAATAATGTTCTCTGGACGGACGAGTCAAAGGTAGAACTTTTTGGCTTCAATGAGAAACGTTATGATTGGCGAAAACCAAACATTGCGTTCAAACAGAAAAACCTCATCCCAACCATCAAGCATTGTGATGGGAGTGTGATGGTTTGGAGCTGCATTGCTGCCTCAGTACCTGGATGGCTTGCCATCATTGACACAACCATGAATTCTGCATTGTATCAGAAGATTCTAGAAAATGTCAGGCCATCTGTCTGTGAGCTGAAGCTGAACTGAAAGTGGGTCATGCAGCAAGACAATGATCCTAAACATACAAGCAGATCTACAAAAGAATGGCTGCAGAAGAAGTAAGTCTGCATTTTAAAATGGATATTGAATGTTGAATCATTTGTGGATAAATAAGTGTTGAAAAAGTATCATGTTTTTGTGTCATTTGTAAGGGGTTCACAATCTTTTTCGGCATTGTACCTAGCGGTGTCTAACCTCCTAACCTGGATATAAATTCATTAGATAGACACAGTGAAAACCGCTTAACAGAATCGCTTGTTAAATTAAAACAGCTCCACAATGTAATCAAAACTACTTATTTATTGAATCAACTTCTCTGTGCAATAAAGAAATTGCTTTTGTATTTGAACTTAAATGTATGTTCCTTTTTGTTGAGTTCTGCATGCACAAGAATTCACTATAGAAGAAACCTTTAGTGCTCCAGCAGCTGTTTTAAATGTTATCAAAGGGATCGAGATGAGAAACATGATGAATTGAGCAGACTATAGGACGGCTGGCAGTGCATAACATATCTGCTAGAAATCCCAGCACAGCTGAACTCAGGTAACCTCGGTCTTGTACTCTGCTAACTCCTTTTCAATTGGCCTTGAGTTCTTTATTGCTTGATCAAGGAGATAAGTTAGTATCAGGTATGAGGTGTGGGTCTAGTCTGTCTGCATTATTACAGCAAAGTGTCCTCACCTGCAACGGGTTTTAACGTATGCAAAAAACAATATTGCTGAACTGAAGGCTATATCCTATTGGACTCTGAGCTTACACATGGCTTATTGACTGTACTTTATTATCACAAACATGGGTTACAGTAGGGTAATTATTTCTAACTCAGATGTACCTGAAGTATAAATGTATTTTATGTGAGGTTACTCACAGTCATTCTACCTGAATACTCCAGTTAAATTGTATAGCAGGTCAGTAGGTATATTGCTATGTGCAGCATACCGCACAGAGGATAACAGCTTAGCTTAGTATTGGGTTTGGGTTGAGACTCTTCATACAAATGCGATGGATTTAAACTTTTCAGGGTTTTTCATTTGCAGAGTAACTTGTTGTGTTTGTAGTTGATAGTGTGAGGAAATAAACAGGTGTTTCTCTGCCTGACGCTGGTCAGTACATCATAGGCGAAGGGCTTCTTCTGGATGAGAGATGTTTGATATAATGGCACAAATGGTAAACAATCGACATTAGAGTAGTCATTCATCAAGTCCATTTCTTGCTAATATTTTGGTGGTCATTTGAGAATGTTTTGTTCAGGAAATCTCTTATTATCACTTTCAAATAACGCTTAGGTAAAAACACAAGAGAAGTTAGACAATGTTCTGTCCAGGAAATCTCTTAGTAGCTCCACTTTCAGGTAACACTATGGACGGTTTACCTTTAATGGTCCAATCAATTCGCACCACTGCCTCCTCCACCTGTAAAGACTGACCAGAAGTAACCTTCAGTCTTAGTCTCTTGCATCATAGCTGCTTTTCTAAGGAACTGGAACAACACAAGAGGAACAATTTGAAGTCCTGGAAAGGGATGGACCTGGATTCTCGTCACAGTTAGGATTTTCACTTCCATGCTCATCCCAGAGCGCCTCGATTCTCTTGTTAAGAGCAGAGATTCTGTGATCCCTGTGTCAATAAGTGATGCAGCTCCAAGAAACAATCACATTGCTGTGCAGCGTTTGTGTTTCACAGAGAGCTACAAACACAATGACTGTGTTCATTCAGTAGTACCTCCAACACTGATGCACAACTGGAAGAGCTTGAAAGCAAACCCTGTACATACCATTAATATTTTGTGTATAATAATAATTTAATAAATTATATACAAATGCATTTTATATAACACATATTAGTTTTGTGGATTGCATGATAACTGTACATTTTTGGAAAACATTTGTTATAATGATCAGGGTAGAGAATACTTCCTGAACATCCTTCTAATATTGTGGCTATTCCACATGAGTATTGCCAAATAACCAAATTAATTGTGAGCAGGTTATCTGTGGCCATTGTTATAAGCGGTTTTTCACCATTTGAAATTACGTGGAGACAGATCTACAGTAGGACTGAGTAGTGAGTGGTGAGTGTATGGAACTGGTTATCAAGCCACACGGTTCATGCTTAATCTTTAAAAAATAACAAAAAAACCAAAAAAAGCAGTAAGATACGGTTGTGGGATCAATCTGCTACTACTGTAGGAACCAGAGAGCATTGATGGGATGAGTGGCCTCCTCTCATTCGTAACCTTTGTTATATACAGACCAGAAGGCAATCTTGTGAACAGGAAGCAGGGTATTTCTAATGCTCCAAGACCATTACGAACACACTGTCTGAAGGTCCTGCACAACGGGAGATCCCTTTCTTATGGCTTAGTGTACTAACTATGCATCCATTAGACCAGCGCATGACAGCATTGCAAAATGAAAGATTTGGTGTGCTGGCAGAGTTCACACAGTGATCTATTCATACTGAATACTGAATACATTACCAAACACACAAGGTTGAAATACATAAACCCATAATAAATAACAGACGTAAAAATGATTATCAGGATACGACTGATTGTTTCTTATAATCTGTTGTATTTTCAGACCAGCCTGAATAACTTCAGTGGTTCCTCTCCTCCACATGGTTGGAGAATCCCAGTAGATTTCATTCCTTCTTATAACATGTCCCAGAAATCAGGCATCACAAGCACAATTGTTAATATTGGTCGCCTCTCTATTTCTTTCAGATGTGAAATGACTTCAGATTATTTTGTACTGCTAAACACGCACACTGTGCAGTTTTTAATTGGTATCCTTTCAAACCAGCGTAACTAACATCTACTGCTTATATGCCATAAGATTACTGTCCTACCACAAGAATGTATTCCTAATTTTAATGAATAATTACTTGTTACATGTCCAGTACCCGCACTCGAGGTGCAGTCTGGGGCAGTGGGTGCGGAGTTGCTGCTGTTACCGCTGCACGATGTAATCCCTGATCTTGAAGCTGATGACCCCAAGGATGACGAGGGCGGGCAGGAAGGCGTACAGCATGAGGAAGTCCAGGGTGTAGCGGGACAGGGCTCCGGGGTAATCGCGATCTATAAAGTCGATGCCCTGCCTGATGTCACAGGGGTAAACACTGCCAGCACTGCTGTTTGTCTGCCCACCTACATGGTCAGGAAAAAAAAATTACATACACATTATTTCTTATACTCTGCACATTCTTATACATTAGTCGTTAGGTACACCTATGTCTTTATGTCCAAGTGCAAAGCACAAATAAGCTGGTAATGTTACATAACTAGAAACTATCAACACACATTATTCATTGTTTGTTGCTAGTTTTGTATGATTGAGGGCCTTATTTTCCCCTAACGGGTTAGAATCTTACAGTACGTTGAAGTTACATCAGTGGGACTTCAAACCCGACTAGCGGAGCTTACATTTAACATAAAATCAGTGGAGATACCCTCAAATTAATATGACTATGTTGGGGTTTGGAGTGGGAGTGCACTTTGTTGAGGTTTTATGTTGATACAATGAATTATGCGATTGGTAACCTGCTCAAACTGTAGAACTCAATGTAGAGGACAGCAGAGTTTGTATTTATATTTCTATTCCTGCTCAAGATATGCTGGCTGCCAAACATAATGATACAATTTCTTCAAGATCAGTAAAGTACTCACCACAAGTGAAATTCAAGCCGTAAAACTCTGTGACGATCAACAGCTCACAGCCGTATTTCTGAAAGGTGAGGTAACTCAGCCACTGGAAGAGCGCCGGCATTTCCTGGGAGCTCCTTCAATGAAAAAAACAATACATCTATATCTATATATACAAACACACACACTTTCAATTAATGACACTGCTGATATTTAGATTAAAAATGATCAAGACTTTCGGTCAATAAAAAAACAAACATTTTATGTATTAAAATGTGTCTTCTTGGAGAAACGAAATCTACAACGGGTATGTACCATTTTTCATAGGGCATGTTTTGAATCCTGATGACATTAAACCTAAAACCAGCAAATGTAATTCCTGCCCGTCTCTGAACCAAGAATGATTATAACTTAAAATATACTTAAAGACAGAACCATTGAGTCAAAGTGTTCATGTCCATGAAAGAGCTTGAGAGAGAGAGGAGTCTGTTTACCAGTGGATACCACATGGAGCACTAATGCTGCATCACCAAGCAAGGGTCAGAACTATCGCATTACCTCATTGCACCAAGCAGCATTATTCAGAACAACAGTGCCTGATCAATGAGTTACCATAGCACGGCCCTGTGGCCACGTACTGTAGGACCAGCCAGTGTCCAGCCATGCTCTGCCCGTGTGTGTCTCACCTGAGGAAGCCGGAGCCTGCCAGGATGCCAGCGATGTTGAGCAGAGCCACTCCGCTGTTGACGAGATTGGGGTTCTGGACAACCCCCAGCAGGACCAGGGCTAGCAGCTCACCCACCACATGGGGCACCAGGATCACAGCGGAGAAGCAGGTGAAGCGGGTCAGGTCTGGGTACATCCCCACTGTCCTGGTGCGAGAAAACAGGGGGTGAACCGGATACAGCACAGCACAGCACAGCACTGCACAGCACAATACAAACTAAAGCCTGTGCATTTGCTGCAGTATTCTCCATATAGTTTATTTGTGTGCCAGTGATTGAAGTGAATGTCATCACTAACCAAACTGACAGCTAATGAAACAAGAGGACTCAGATACAGGGTCATGGTATTGTACTGCATAAACACAGAACAAAATCAATTGAACATGAAACTCACAGAGCCTCTTTGTTTTATTGTACTTGTATTCAAGTGCACTTGTGGACTAAGTGATAAGCAGCCCCTGACTGAACGCTCACCAGTACAGAAAGGATGAGAAGACGGCCACGCTGATGACACTGAATGGGAGGATATGGAATATATAGGCCAGGAGCATCTGCCATTTCTGATAGAGGCCGTCTTTGCTTTCCTGGTCGCTGATGGCTCTTAAAGCCGGAACTAGAGAAGCGTTAGAAACACGAACAGCAGAATCAGTTTCATGACCACTAGCACAGAGGCTCAGCACTGGAGTAGTATTGTATTTGGAGATTGTGTAAACTGTCCAGTAGGTAGGTGTGGAATATTACCATTATGCATTTACCATAGTTTACCAGGGTCATTACCATACCCCTCTGAGCTGTACAATGTTCGCTAACTTTTATAACACATATGGTTTTACTATGGGAACACTTTCTAAGGGAGGTTCTGTGAAAATAACCCAAACAGTGGCAATGTTTAGTTCCGTCACAGACAAATCAATTGAATAGTCCCCTTTATATAGGACAATTTTCACAATCTCCAAGGTAAAGGTTTATTGCCCAATTTGTACAGTACATTTTTCCTTCATGGTCATGCCACCCAGCTGTTATCTGCACAGTGTCTTATAGCTCTACTGTTATTACAGTGGCTCTCGAATTCATGACTGTAAACCTGGCCTTGTACTTTTCTTCTAATAGACTGAGAATGACCCTGATCACTGCAAACCTTGTCCCGTGCTTTGAGTGCAACAGAAAAGGAGCAATCGTATTTAATTTCAACGCCTCTTGTAACTTGTCCAACTAAGTGTTGCTTGATACCACCATTACCACTCTGACAACTTTATAATACATTTTCTACTAATCGTAAACTTTTTTTTGTAAATTTAATTTGCAATGATTTGCATGAAGGCGCCAGCATTTCAAAAGAGCCTAGGGCAGTCTGTTTGATCAGCTTGGAAGGTGGGCAAATCCTACATAGTTTGGTTTATGTAAAATAGATGGAGAATGAGGAATCTGCATAAAAAAGCAAAATCATGATTGCGGAGTAGTTGCACACTTACACAAGGCCACAGCATTCAGCATGCCAGTGTAGGGCGATGCCCCCATAGACTGGTAGATGACCCCTATGCGATTCTGCACTGCGCCTTTCAAGACGTCGTTGTCCAGCTTCATGAGGAAGAACGCCACAAAGAGCCCGTAGATGAGGTTCTGGGACAGACGCATCAGAATCCCCATCCTGTCCCTTGACAGATTCCTCACTGTCCGCCTGAATCAAGATAAGATAATTCCACATTGTCATGCAAACGGCATGGCTTTTGAGCTGTAGAGCTACTGTATACCACACTGGATTTGGAGAATGTGAGATTTCAAAAGCAAAGTAAGGCAAAGACTGAACCAGTAAAGGCACTACTTGCGAGGAGTGCAAGGTGAGGAGTCATTCACTCAGGAGCCGAATCCTATGTAGAGTTGTCGATCTTGGCTGGGGGCCCCAGAGGAAGTGATGCATCTGCCTTTCCCTTTGAACTTGCTTCAGTGTGCTTTGTGAAAGGTATTTTAAAACGTATATACCTGTGTGATTATTATTAGTGCACAATATACTGTATTAATGTTTTTGAGAATGCAGGTATACCTAAAGAGGACCCAGAGTTTTGAGAAGCCGCTGGGCGACTCTTTGCTTTTGAAGGGGATGGACGGCTGCTGTTTAAGGTGACGTGTCTTCTCCATGTTCCCCAGCATCTGGAGGAAGATGTCTGAGCGCTGATAGGAGGAGGTGATGGCCTGGACTCGGTTGTAGGTTTCAATCTCTCTCTCTTTAGACCGTGTGTCGACCGACGTGAGATCCACTGCGAATCAAAACACACAGCCAGGCAAAACAGCTAGGTAAGGACCGTAACATACTCTACAAATGCAGCCCCCGACAAGGAAATAAAAAAAAAAATTACAAACACGGAACACATGAGATGTAGAAATCTTGATAAAACATTCAATAGCTCTTCCAATCAGGTGTGACTGCTGTTAAAATGTGACCTCCGTTCACAGTATGCATAATATTATATGAATACTGAAGTGGAATAAACCTCAAATTTAAGCATAGAGGGATAATAGACAATTGACGTTGTTATATCTCTTGGTATGTGTATTAGAATTAGGAAGATGCATTGGGTTAACTTATCTTTCATTTGCCCACCAATAACCTCAAGAGCTGATCAAGAGTTTTGATGGGGAGGGGACAGTTAGCCCAAACGGGGGCTTGCATATTTCAGTTTGCACAGCAGGTGGCAGCGGTGTACTGTACACTTTGAGTACAGTATCTATGTTTTTACATTGTACTTGGATAAAAACTTACCGTACAAGTCGAAGGGGTTGCAGTACTCCGGACACATGTAACCACAGCCACTGAAAAACTGGACCATCTCCTCAGGCTCTCCACAGAACACTAGCTCTCCACAGCTCATGATAGCAATCCTACTGAAGACCTGAAGAGCCAGGGTGCATGGAGTATTAAGCGCTTTGGGATTTCTTTTCATGAAAAGCTCTACACAAAATAAATACACACACACACACACACACACACACACACACACACACACACACACACACACACACACACACACACATATATATATATATATGTATATATATATTATTAACAGTGAGGACCTTTTGGAATCTAAACAGAAGCAGTGTTCTTTAATGACACCAATAAGCTTAGGTTCCTATTGACATCAAATAATTCAGATCCACATTGATATATAACAGCAGTAAATGCATCTGTGGGAGGAAGCGTATTTTGGATCGTGCTTGTATTATGTTAACGTCTATGACTGAGTGTTTGAAGTTATGAACAAGTAATGCAACCCAATCTGGTCTGTAATCCCAGGGGTTCTTATTCCTGAATCAAGAACAGAGTTTTTCCTTACTCTGAAAAGCTCAGATCTGGGTTGATGAATCGTCACGATAATGATCCTGTCTTTCTGGGCCAGCTCTGAAAGCAAAACTACAATCTGATTGGCTGTCATGCTGTCCAATCCTGTGGTTGGTTCATCCAGTAAAAGGACCTCTGTAAGGAACACAAGTGTTGAGCACCATGCAGTTCAGCTGGAGGATTACTCTGATTCTGCCTTGCCTCTACTCTAGTGAGGCTTTATTTTAAAAAATAAAGCATGGGAGAGAGGAAGAACAAGCAACTAGGGAGAAATCCCCAATTAATGGGAGTTCAAAGATGATTTAAGACGATCGTGATTATTGTCCTGTATGATCTGTGGCCGATAATTGACAGTTGAAAATGTCCTTATTGTCCAATCCTTAACCCTTGGCCCGTTGATAATGAGCTGGGATTCTCAAAACAATTCAAAGCACTTTCTCAGGTCAAACAGGGAAGAAAATCAATAAAACTCAATGGCAATCAGGAATGACTGCAAATATAAAAAGGTAAAGGAAAAAAGAACATCCATCCACCCATTATCATTAACCACTTCATCCTTTACAGGGTCGCGGTGAGCCAGAGCCTAACCCGGCAGACACAGGGTGCAAGGCAGGACTACGCCCTGGACGGGACGCCAGTCCTTCACAGGGCAGGAAAAAAGAACAAAAAAACATAAACGATCATTTGAAGCTGAGTGTTCTACAAGTTACATATGCCAGTGTGAGGGACATATAGATGGAATCCAAATGGGTAAAAAGGAATTATGAAACAGGATGAAGAGTGATTATACATGTAGCTTGATTATAGCATGTCTTAGTTTTTATAGCATGTCTTATCTTTACGGCACAGTGGGGGAAAAAAGGCAAAATCATATTCCAATATATTCTCTGATAACTGGGTTACATGACTTTTCCAAAAACATTTCTGAAAACTTCATGAATTCTTGTGTGCAGGTTACTTCCACCTAAGACATACAGTATTTCTATTAAAGCGCAAGCTATGTATTTATATTTCATACTAAACTCAATTCTGAGAAGACATCAAGACACTGAAACAAAAAAAGATAGTTACCATCATTTTTAATTTAAAAACAATGATAGGATGACTTTTATTTAACAAGTGAATTACAAAGAAATGAATTGTTGTTCATAATTAGTTTTATCGGTTCATTGGGAAGTCACTGGACAGGAACAGCTCATTATTTAGGACATTCCCTATCCCCGTCACCACAGTCCCAAATCCCAAATGGACCAGAACCCATGAATCCTCCTTTAATAAGTCTTTCAATCACATGGCAATGAATGTGCTGAAGCTTAGCAACTTTAGCCTGATAACAGTTTTTTTTTAAAACGACTTAAAAAAGGGCAATGTTCAAGCCACAGAATGGGTTGGCTTTGGAAAGCCTGCTGCATCTTGATGCCTTTTCACCCACATGCTGCACAGCAGCAGAACTGCAAGAGTAGCACAGTTAATTAGAGGCCTGTCGTAATGTCTTGGCAGGCTGTAAAATACCTGTAGGTTGCATGTTAAATATGCAGTGTGATTAGAAAGTACGTTTACCACATCAACGCACCATATCTCAGATAGTAACCTACTTTCTAATCACCCTGTACATCGTTATATAAACAGAAATGGTTTTATACACACACAAACACACATACACACATATATATATATATAATATGTGTGTGTGTGTGTGTATAAAAGGGAATGCAATGCTTTTTTGTGTAGGTTTATAATAGGTTTCATCATTGCACAACTTATATCTATATCTATGGAGAAGCATGTGTACTCACTGGGGTCCTGTAAGAGCTGGCTGGCGATGGACACACGTCTCCTCTCTCCGCTGGAGATCCCTGGGAAGACGCGACCGCCAATGACGTTCCTGGCCACATGGCTGAGACTGAGCTCCGCCATCACAGAGGCCACCTGGTTTGTAAACACAATAAACAAATACAAAACAGCTTGATTCCTGTGTGCATGGGTGAGCTGTGATGTGACCCGTTTGCTGTGCATGAACTGCACTAACTGCACATGAAACATCCTTGCCTTTTTCCGGATGGCTTCAGGGGAGTGTTTTCGGAGTGCCAACTGAGCTGTGTATGTTAGAGTCTCCTGCACAGTCAGGTAGCTCAGCAGGTTATCACTCTAAGATAAGGAAAGAAAAAGCCTTTTAAAAGAATCTCATGTAGTTTTGATGCTAAAGAATGCAGTTCTACAGATCTAGGCAGTCAGGGTGCCATGCAGAAACCTATACCGCATTTACAGAAAAAGCAATGACGTACAGTACAGAATATACTCCCTGCCAAGAACACAAATAACACATTGTTTCAGGTCTCAGTACCATGACTGTTGAATAAGTGAAACAGCCAGCCCTATTCACAAAGCTTTTACTTGTGTTTATTTAAAACAAAAAAAAAAAGTTTCTATCTGACAATCGTGAAATTGCTCCCGGCAGTTCTTGGCTCATTTACAATCTAGCTATGTTTCACGCCTATCAAACTGTATGAGTAGAATGGCATTATAGGGGACTTGGGAGCCATATCCAGTTGTGCTCTTGTGATGAAGTGCCCGCCCCTGTGTGTATTTTCTATTATATGTTGCGTGTGGTTTGTTAAATGTTGGTGTATAGTCATTGGTACATGGGATATAAACGGGTCTGTGTAACACGAGTGTTTAAAATGTATATTTGCATTTAGGCACGAGGATTGCACAGCACTTCATGTGCAAGTAAAAAGTAATAATATGTGAGCACTGGGAATTGCACTTTATTAATTCACATGCAGTTGTACCAAGACTCCAGCTGAATGATTGATTAGCAGTCAAGTCTTGGTACAGCTGCATAAAAACAGCATGTTTTCACCCACTCGCGGTTGGGTGTTCGGTGAGTGGAGAACGGGAGAGAGAGGATAAAGAATTTTAATAACAATTGCAATTGCATACTGGTAGGACCAGCACGATACTTGTTTATTTAAAAACTCACCATGTTTTGTCTGTGAGGTTCGTTTTGTTTATGTCTATTTGTTTTGGCGTAGAGTGCTGTGTCCTGTGTTTTCTGTTTGTTTAAACCTTTTTTTAAATCATTTCATTTCATCCGTCCTGTTTTGTGTATTAATTTCCTGCTTCTGACGCCGCCCACTTCGGCCATCTCTGTGACAGCACTATACAGTAAAGGGCCTTCTGATAATGAGGGAGTGCTGTCATTGATTTCCACGATATAGCCTTTCACACTCAGCCAGTCAGGTGTCAGCAATGGGAAAGAGAAGAGTGCACTGCATGTCTAATAAAATGACCGTCCACAGCATAGTATGGTAACATTCAGAAAAGAACAAAACAAAACATAACTGCTGTATTTTTTGCTCATTGCTCACATTGTGTTGCCTGAGGACATTTCACCCTTGCGTTCATAATTGTTCAATGCCTATAGTGACTTGTAATCTAAAGCAGACTCTGCCTAATGCCTGGAGATGTTCACAATCGACAGATTTGGCACCACCTAATTCAAAATAAATGATTGGATTAGTCTATTACTGTCGAAATTAATGTGGATTATATCTATCTTAAAAAAATAACAGATTGTACAGACTTGGTTTTCTTTAATTTGCTGTTAGATACACATGAACGACTCATAATGGATTAAAAGATGGTATCTCCAATTCAGACTCACCTCACTTCCTTCTTAAAGTTTGAGCTGCCCTACTTGAGAGTGAACTTTTTCAAGTTGGGTCTTAAAGGAGCCAAGTGTTCTGCCTCAACAACATGACTACGTGCAACGGCTTGGCATCTCAGCCCAAGGGAAAGGCAAGGGCTGGATGTGAACCTCCAAGTTCAAAGACCAACACCTTACCATTCAACTAAAGAGCAAGCTCTGTGGGAGGTAAGTACGGCTCTTATGCCAATGTCAGTATCAGGGCCACTAGGTGGGCATTCATTACAAATTAGCCCATCTTACTGCATGTGAACAGCAGATGCTATAATGCTTGTGTTCAGAATCCAACCTGAAGGACGTATGAAAAGCAGTCCTTGAATTGCTCTCTCTTCAGCTTGCCCCCGTTCACGTACACATCTCCTAGCAGTGTCCCCGTGCTGCCAATCCTCCCCGCTATCGCATCCAGAAGGGTGGTCTTCCCAGAGCCTGCATCATCATCAGAGAACAGTCACATCAGCAGGGGTTGGGAATGGGATCTATGGCTCCACTGCAGAATCCCATACAGCATGACTCTGGTAAAGTGCATTCACTGGCTGTTTACAGTTCTGGAAACCTCTAAATAACTTTTTGGTAGTTGGTATTTGCACTATGGTAGGTGGAGTTTTCACACTGGTTAATGTTTGGGCTGTACAGTATGAACGCTTACCAGAATTCCCTAAGATGCCCATGATCTGCCCACTTTTTACATAGAAGGAGACGTCTTTGAGGATCTGCCGGGTCCATTTCTTCCGATAGGAGGGTATATCCCACCAGGGGCCCACTCGCTCGCTGGAAGAGGAGGAGGAGGAAGGAGAATGATGATCACAGCTCAGTAGTCAGTTGGATCACCTCTATAACCCAGATTACTGCTACTGTTTTAAGCTCATTTTGCTGTTGCTACCAATTCATTGCGATCCTTCAAGCACTATCTAGATGCGATTCAAGGAACAATTCGCTATTAGTTTACAGGAGGCAGTCCCTCTAGGAACTCACAATGTGAGATACAGTGCCTGGATTGTAAGCGGGTCACAAATACAGATGCACAGGTTACCTGCCTTTTCAAAGACAGGAACCAACTTGGTGCTGACTGAAGATTTTGTTTTCTATATGGGGCATATATTGCTTTTGTTATTGTATGGATACATGCCTCAGCATTACACTTTTCACAATGTAAGATTTATCCTAAATTCAAAAGCACCACAAACACAATTTTAGGATATCCGTCATTCTGTATTCTGTAGGGCTGTATTTGAAGTGTTCAAAAGCGCTAACAGAACGGCATTAGATCAACTGCCTTTAAATATTAATGGTGTAAAACAGGTTAAAAGACACAAACAAACCAAAAAAAGAAAAGAAAAGAAAATACTACGATTTTTTTGCAATCCTTTTTAAAAAAATATATATATATATATATATTTTCTTTTACCTGACCGTGTACGAAACTCCGCTCACACTGAGACTGCATGCTGGCGTGACTTCTTCAACAGAGCCGGACGAGCTCGATTTGCTTTGGTCTGTCTTTTCAGATATCGATTTGAAAGATTCCTGAAAACCTGTCGCCTTCAGTTGCACTTTACCTGACACTGAGTATGCGTTCATTTTCACAACTGACCCCAAACCAAACAAGTATATGTTTATATTTTGTATTATTATTGTTTTTCATTTGACAGTAGCTCGAGCGTCAACAGGCATTTTTATTAAGGCTATGTCTGTACTGTTTGTATTTGTCATAATAACTACATGTACTAGCGCCTTATCTAAAGAACCTTTGGACTTGTCTAGAACTGGAACTAAAACGAAAAGCGAACTTTTTTTTTTTGTCAGTGCAAGGAGTGAAGGAGGTGCGCTACAGTGACTCCAGGCTAATTTTTGGTTACACACTGAGTGGACCGCTTTCTTTCTTTAAGGAAACTGGGGACCATTAAAGTTTGTGACACAAAAGTGGCCAACATTGATGGGTGGTAAAACGTCAAAATAATGTCTGCGGAGACCAGCACTCTGCCGAATGACGAGCACAGTCCCGGGCAAACTGCATTGGTAAGTATTTTAAAAGATGATTATTATTATTATTATTATTATTATTATTATTATTATTATTATTATTATTATTATTATTATGCTGTCATTCAATTCAGTGTTACCAACGCTCAGTCAAGTTAACAATATCATGCTGTTATTTTATGGAAGACAGTCCGAGTCAAAACTGCGCTATTTAGTACACGTTTCAAATAATTAGTGCATGTTTGACCTTAGCAGACCCTTCTAATTTTTGCAATTCTAATTATTACATTTACTAATTTGCCCAATAAAATCACTGAAAATGAGAACCAGTTAATTTAAAGAAAATAGTATGTGCAATAAATTATCCAATTAAAAGTCGCCTTAAATCTGCCATTCCCTCTCAGTTGGTGGCGGTATAGGAACTTCGCATTGGGTAGTCTGTGGGGAGCCATGTGTAAACAAAATCTTGTATTTTTTTCCCCAGATTTATAAATGTTGTGAAAATAAATAAACATTTTTTTTAAATGTGTACATTCAGATGTAATTTATAAATCTAGTTACAAGATTTAACATTCAGCAAAATATTTAACTAAATCTTAAACCTCTTAACAAGATTTAACATTTAGCCAAATATTTAACTAAATCTTAAATCCTTAACAAGATTTAACATTTAGCCAAATATTTAACTAAATCTTAAATCTCTTAACAAGATTTAACATTTAGCTAAATATTTAACTAAATCTTAAATCTCTTAACAAGATTTAACATTTAGCCAAATATTTAACTAAATCTTAAATCCTTATCAAGATTTAACATTTAGCCAAATATTTAACTAAATCTTAAATCCTTATCAAGATTTAACATTTAGCCAAATATTTAACTAAATCTTAAATCCTTATCAAGATTTAACATTTAGCCAAATATTTAACTAAATCTTAAATCTCTTATCAAGATTTAACATTTAGCCAAATATTTAACTAAATCTTAAATCTCTTATCAAGATTTAACATTTAGCCAAATATTTAACTAAATCTTAAATCTCTTATCAAGATTTAACATTTAGCCAAATATTTAACTAAATCCTAAATCTCTTAAAGATTTAACATTTAGCTAAATATTTAACTAAATCTTAAATCTCTTAACAAGATTTAACATTTAGCTAAATATTTAACTAAATCTTAAATCTCTTAACAAGATTTAACATTTAGCCAAATATTTAACTAAATCCTAAATCTCTTATCAAGATTTAACATTTAGCCAAATATTTAACTAAATCTTAAATCCTTAACAAGATTTAACATTTAGCCAAATATTTAACTAAATCTTAAATCCTTATCAAGATTTAACATTTAGCCAAATATTTAACTAAATCTTAAATCTCTTATCAAGATTTAACATTTAGCCAAATATTTAACTAAATCTTAAATCTCTTATCAAGATTTAACATTTAGCTAATATGAACATTTCAGCATTTCATATTAAGCCCTTTTTTAACACACGGCACCCCATAGTAGTCTAGTGAAAGATGGATAGATCCGGACCCGGCTCCCTAGAAATCAATTTAATTCAGTGGTAACCCCACTGTAGCTAATATGTAATTTTAATCAAGTGTTGAAATATCTGACATTGACTCTAATACTATGTTATCAGTATTTATTGTAAAACTGAAATAAATATAATTAGAAAAAAAAGAAAAGAAAAGATTGTGTAACGCAAACTGAACCGTGTCACGGTCAACACTGTCTCAAGAAGCCGGCAGCAATCAACAAATCTATATTTGCATCGTAGAAGAGAATCTCTCATCGCCATGATTTGTAATTTCCTTATTCGTGATTTTTTAAAGCGTATTTTCATGTCTGAAATTAAAAAAAGATGTTATCCCAAAGGTGTCTGCTTTTGTAATTACGCTGCATTACTGTAAAATGACCAGCCCTAAGTAGAAAATGCGTAGTTAATTTACATTTATTTAGAACACATACTATTTTATGTATTCTGATCAAGTCCAAATCAATACGTGTACTACATATTTGAAATGTCTACTGAATAACCAGATGGACTTGCATATGAACGACTACTGCACAAATCACTACGAATATGACAAACTAGTTCAACCACAAAATCATATATGTTTACAATTGTAGATAACCCAATTTGTTGATCAGTTAAAGTCAGATACATTTGCTTAATTGTGACAAAAATTATATTAAAATAAAAAAAATGATATCGAAAACAAGGAAACGCCTGTCTGAACGGTACGATGAGCTGAGTTTGATTACAGCTCAGAAAACAAGGAAACGCCCGTCTGAACGGTACGATGAGCTGAGTTTGATTACCGCTCAGAAAACAAGGAAACGCCCGTCTGAACGGGTACGATGGGCTGAGTTTGGTTACAGATCAGAAAACAAGGAAACGCCCGTCTGAACGGTACGATGAGCTGAGTTTGATTACCGCTCAGAAAACAAGGAAACGCCCGTCTGAACGGGTACGATGGGCTGAGTGTGATTACAGCTCAGAAACCAAGGAAACGCCCGTCTGAACGGGTACGATGGGCTGAGTGTGATTACCGCTCAGAAAACAAGGAAACGCCCGTCTGAACGGGTACGATGGGCTGAGTTTGATTACCGCTCAGAAAACAAGGAAACGCCCGTCTGAACGGGTACGATGGGCTGAGTTTGGTTACAGATCAGAAAACAAGGAAACGCCCGTCTGAACGGGTACGATGGGCTGAGTGTGATTACAGCTCAGAAAACAAGGAAACGCCCGTCTGAACGGGTACGATGAGCTGAGTTTGATTACAGCTCAGAAAACAAGGAAACGCCCGTCTGAACGGGTACGATGGGCTGAGTGTGATTACCGCTCAGAAAACAAGGAAACGCCCGTCTGAACGGGTACGATGAGCTGAGTGTGATTACCGCTCAGAAAACAAGGAAACGCCCGTCTGAACGGGTACGATGGGCTGAGTGTGATTACCGCTCAGAAAACAAGGAAACGCCCGTCTGAACGGGTACGATGGGCTGAGTGTGATTACAGCTCAGAAAACAAGGAAACGCCCGTCTGAACGGGTACGATGGGCTGAGTGTGATTACAGCTCAGAAAACAAGGAAACGCCCGTCTGAACGGGTACGATGGGCTGAGTTTGGTTACAGCTCAGAAAACAAGGAAACGCCCGTCTGAACGGGTACGATGGGCTGAGTGTGATTACAGCTCAGAAAACAAGGAAACGCCCGTCTGAACGGGTACGATGGGCTGAGTGTGATTACAGCTCAGAAAACAAGGAAACGCCCGTCTGAACGGGTACGATGGGCTGAGTTTGATTACAGCTCAGAAAACAAGGAAACGCCCGTCTGAACGGGTACGATGAGCTGAGTTTGGTTACAGCTCAGAAAACAAGGAAACGCCCGTCTGAACGGGTACGATGGGCTGAGTTTGATTACAGCTCAGAAAACAAGGAAACGCCCGTCTGAACGGGTACGATGGGCTGAGTTTGATTACAGCTCAGAAAACAAGGAAACGCCCGTCTGAACGGGTACGATGGGCTGAGTTTGGTTACAGCTCAGAAAACAAGGAAACGCCCGTCTGAACGGGTACGATGGGCTGAGTTTGATTACAGCTCAGAAAACAAGGAAACGCCTGTCTGAACGGGTACGATGGGCTGAGTTTGGTTACAGCTCAGAAAACAAGGAAACGCCCGTCTGAACGGGTACGATGGGCTGAGTGTGATTACAGCTCAGAAAACAAGGAAACGCCCGTCTGAACGGGTACGATGGGCTGAGTGTGATTACAGCTCAGAAAACAAGGAAACGCCCGTCTGAACGGGTACGATGGGCTGAGTGTGATTACAGCTCAGAAAACAAGGAAACGCCCGTCTGAACGGGTACGATGGGCTGAGTGTGATTACCGCTCAGAAAACAAGGAAACGCCCGTCTGAACGGGTACGATGGGCTGAGTGTGATTACAGCTCAGAAAACAAGGAAACGCCCGTCTGAACGGGTACGATGGGCTGAGTGTGATTACCGCTCAGAAAACAAGGAAACGCCCGTCTGAACGGGTACGATGGGCTGAGTTTGATTACAGCTCAGAAAACAAGGAAACGCCCGTCTGAACGGGTACGATGAGCTGAGTTTGATTACAGCTCAGAAAACAAGGAAACGCCCGTCTGAACGGGTACGATGGGCTGAGTTTGATTACAGCTCAGAAAACAAGGAAACGCCCGTCTGAACGGGTACGATGGGCTGAGTGTGATTACAGCTCAGAAAACAAGGAAACGCCCGTCTGAACGGGTACGATGGGCTGAGTTTGATTACAGCTCAGAAAACAAGGAAACGCCCGTCTGAACGGGTACGATGGGCTGAGTGTGATTACAGCTCAGAAAACAAGGAAACGCCCGTCTGAACGGGTACGATGGGCTGAGTTTGATTACAGCTCAGAAAACAAGGAAACGCCTGTCTGAACGGGTACGATGGGCTGAGTTTGATTACAGCTCAGAAAACAAGGAAACGCCCGTCTGAACGGGTACGATGGGCTGAGTTTGATTACAGCTCAGAAAACAAGGAAACGCCCGTCTGAACGGGTACGATGGGCTGAGTTTGATTACAGCTCAGAAAACAAGGAAACGCCCGTCTGAACGGGTACGATGGGCTGAGTTTGATTACAGCTCAGAAAACAAGGAAACGCCCGTCTGAACGGGTACGATGGGCTGAGTGTGATTACAGCTCAGAAAACAAGGAAACGCCCGTCTGAACGGGTACGATGGGCTGAGTGTGATTACAGCTCAGAAAACAAGGAAACGCCCGTCTGAACGGGTACGATGGGCTGAGTGTGATTACCGCTCAGAAACCAAGGAAACGGCCGTCTGAACGGGTACGATGGGCTGAGTGTGATTACCGCTCAGAAACCAAGGAAACGGCCGTCTGAACGGGTACGATGGGCTGAGTGTGATTACCGCTCAGAAAACAAGGAAACGCCCGTCTGAACGGGTACGATGGGCTGAGTGTGATTACCGCTCAGAAACCAAGGAAACGGCCGTCTGAACGGGTACGATGGGCTGAGTGTGGTTACAGCTCAGAAAACAAGGAAACGCCCGTCTGAACGGGTACGATGGGCTGAGTGTGATTACCGCTCAGAAAACAAGGAAACGGCCGTCTGAACGGGTACGATGGGCTGAGTTTGATTACAGCTCAGAAAACAAGGAAACGCCCGTCTGAACGGGTACGATGGGCTGAGTTTGGTTACAGCTCAGAAAACAAGGAAACGCCCGTCTGAACGGGTACGATGGGCTGAGTTTGATTACCGCTCAGAAAACAAGGAAACGCCCGTCTGAACGGGTACGATGGGCTGAGTGTGATTACAGCTCAGAAAACAAGGAAACGCCCGTCTGAACGGGTACGATGGGCTGAGTTTGATTACAGCTCAGAAAACAAGGAAACGCCCGTCTGAACGGGTACGATGGGCTGAGTTTGATTACAGCTCAGAAAACAAGGAAACGCCCGTCTGAACGGGTACGATGGGCTGAGTTTGGTTACAGATCAGAAAACAAGGAAACGGCCGTCTGAACGGGTACGATGGGCTGAGTGTGATTACAGCTCAGAAAACAAGGAAACGCCCGTCTGAACGGGTACGATGGGCTGAGTTTGATTACAGCTCAGAAAACAAGGAAACGCCCGTCTGAACGGGTACGATGGGCTGAGTTTGGTTACAGCTCAGAAAACAAGGAAACGCCCGTCTGAACGGGTACGATGGGCTGAGTTTGGTTACAGATCAGAAAACAAGGAAACGGCCGTCTGAACGGGTACGATGGGCTGAGTGTGATTACAGCTCAGAAACCAAGGAAACGGCCGTCTGAACGGGTACGATGGGCTGAGTTTGGTTACAGCTCAGAAAACAAGGAAACGCCCGTCTGAACGGGTACGATGGGCTGAGTTTGGTTACAGATCAGAAAACAAGGAAACGCCCTTCTGAACGGGTACGATGAGCTGAGTTTGGTTACAGCTCAGAAAACAAGGAAACGCCCATGTGGCAGAGCTCTGCCCTTGGAAATACCGGCAGGGATGGAGTTAAATTCTCCTCCCTGCCCAGGTTGATTGCCCCAGGTGGGAGCAATCAACTAATGTAATTAATTAATCAATTATCATTTAGCCACCTGGCATAAAAGGATGGCCTCAGCCTCCCAGTAGGGAGGAGGGAGCTGAGGAAGCAGGTTGGTGTTTGTAAGGTTTTTTTTTGTATTTGTGAATCCAGTGAAGGCATTGCCCAGCCTGGGAACCTTAATTTTGCAAGTTTTGTTTTTGTATTGCTTTATTTGTGTTTAAATCCCTTTATTTTGCCCTTGTGCATGTTTATTTTGTGTTTATTTATAATAAAAGTATATTTGTTTGAACTGCAGTCTGTCTCTGGGCCTCTATCCACTCACCAGCCTGCCACAGCCCGTCTGAACAGGTACGATGAGCTGAGTTTGATTACAGATCAGAAAACAAGGAAACGCCCGTCTGAACGGGTACGATGAGCTGAGTTTGATTTGAGATACTACGCTGTGTGAAATCAGATTGAATACACTGACAAATCTTTTACCTAATGTACTTAAAGAATATACCTCCCCTGTCCTCACTTTAGTTCTTGTAATATTCTCACACTCAGAACTACAGGGAGCAGTTATTTCCTGGCCTGGATGAAGACAGCAGCCTGTACTTCACGTACTGTGGGGAGCGCAATGTGCTGGAGGTCAGGGACCTGCACTACCAGGTAAGCCAGGTGCCATTCAGACCTGTAAAAAGGCCAAGTGCTGGTTAATATTTAAAACAATGGCTGTCGCAGCAAATGTGGTGAGGCAGTAGAAGCTAATGCTGTACTGTAGATAGACACTGCTATTACACTGTACTGCTCTTATCTATATGAAGTGTATGTGCCCCTAATGCTGTACTGTAGATAGACACTGCTATTACACTGTACTGCTCTTATCTATATGAAGTGTATGTGCCCCTAATGCTGTACTGTAGATAGACACTGCTATTACACTGTACTGCTCTTATCTATATGAAGTGTATGTGCCCCTAATGCTGTACTGTAGATAGACACTGCTGTTACACTGTACTGCTCTTATCTATATGAAGTGTATGTGCCCCTAATGCTGTACTGTAGATAGACACTGCTATTACACTGTACTGCTCTTATCTATATGAAGTGTATGTGCCCCTAATGCTGTACTGTAGATAGACACTGCTATTACACTGTACTGCTCTTATCTATATGAAGTGTATGTGCCCCTACTGCTGTACTGTAGATAGACACTGCTATTACACTGTACTGCTCTTATCTATATGAAGTGTATGTGCCCCTAATGCTGTACTGTAGATAGACACTGCTATTACACTGTACTGCTCTTATCTATATGAAGTGTATGTGCCCCTAATGCTGTACTGTAGATAGACACTGCTGTTACACTGTACTGCTCTTATCTATATGAAGTGTATGTGCCCCTAATGCTGTACTGTAGATAGACACTGCTATTACACTGTACTGCTCTTATCTATATGAAGTGTATGTGCCCCTAATGCTGTACTGTAGATAGACACTGCTATTACACTGTACTGCTCTTATCTATATGAAGTGTATGTGCCCCTAATGCTGTACTGTAGATAGACACTGCTATTACACTGTACTGCTCTTATCTATATGAAGTGTATGTGCCCCTAATGCTGTACTGTAGATAGACACTGCTATTACACTGTACTGCTCTTATCTATATGAAGTGTATGTGCCCCTAATGCTGTACTGTAGATAGACACTGCTGTTACACTGTACTGCTCTTATCTATATGAAGTGTATGTGCCCCTAATGCTGTACTGTAGATAGACACTGCTGTTACACTGTACTGCTCTTATCTATATGAAGTGTATGTGCCCCTAATGCTGTACTGTAGATAGACACTGCTGTTACACTGTACTGCTCTTATCTATATGAAGTGTATGTGCCCCTAATGCTGTACTGTAGATAGACACTGCTATTACACTGTACTGCTCTTATCTATATGAAGTGTATGTGCCCCTAATGCTGTACTGTAGATAGACACTGCTATTACACTGTACTGCTCTTATCTATATGAAGTGTATGTGCCCCTAATGCTGTACTGTAGATAGACACTGCTATTACAC
Organism: Polyodon spathula; assembly: GCF_017654505.1. Lineage (NCBI taxonomy): Eukaryota > Metazoa > Chordata > Actinopteri > Acipenseriformes > Polyodontidae > Polyodon > Polyodon spathula. The sequence goes on along the minus strand of NC_054538.1, from coordinate 78,130,143 downwards.
TGTACTGCTCTTATCTATATGAAGTGTATGTGCCCCTAATGCTGTACTGTAGATAGACACTGCTATTACACTGTACTGCTCTTATCTATATGAAGTGTATGTGCCCCTAATGCTGTACTGTAGATAGACACTGCTATTACACTGTACTGCTCTTATCTATATGAAGTGTATGTGACCGTAATGGAAATAGAAAGCTCTGATATGGATTGATTTAAATACATCATAAACACAGTGCAGTGCTGGAGATAAGGCAGCTGGACTGCCTTTTATTATGCATAATACTATTACTGTACAGTATCTATCTCTCTTGATTTTTACACATTCATAGCTTAAAGCACTCGGTCAAATATGCTGTCATTCTTTATAAAACTTCAGACAATAAATGTCTTTAGTATAGTCAATAGTTTATCTCTGTTTATTAAGTACTTGCATCAACAGCTTTCTTTATGTTATAATGTTTACATTTTATTATTGGGCCTAAATTTTCACCCAAATCTCTCCACTCAGCTGAATGCCTTTCCGGAAGGGCATTCACACCATTGCAGTATTCCAATTCCAGTTGTGTTGTTTTCTGCCCAGGTGGACACAGCGGCGCAGATCCCCTGGTACGAGATGCTGTCTGAGTTTAAAATGCCGTGGGAGATGAGCAGAGAGCCCCAGCCTCCAGCTATTGAGAACCTGCACCTGAAAGTGAGGAGCGGTCAGATGCTGGCTGTGATCGGAAGCTCTGGTGAGACAGCCGTGTCCTGCCAGGAATCCTTAGAGCATTGTTTTACTCCTCCACGATCACCAGCCACACAACACCCTAACACAAGCATTGCATATGCATTAGAAGTCACGTCCCCATTGAAACCTGTTAGCAGCAACTACAGTGGTGATGTCGCTGAGCGGATAGATCAGTGGCAAAGCATTCTCAATGTTTAAACACAACAGGTTCTATATAAACACACTAATATTGGGGTGGGGGTCTGTTTTTTTTATTTATGACTTTCAATATGTTTGTAAGTGTTTGATGGCCACCTCTGATTAAGCTGAGATATTTCAATAAAAAAGCAACACATAGTGGATAACAAAATAAACTTCACTTAACGATGTGCTTGAAACTCACATAGTGCCAGAGTTCCCAGGCATTACATAATCCTTCTGAGCTACATTGTACTGGTTTTGTACCATTTACAGGCACATTTCACTTTTACAAAACCTGAAGCAAATTGCCCTTAATAAAAGTGGCCCATGCTGGGTTTTTATACATAGATGGATGTTTCTGTGGAAGTTTGTGACACTTAAAATGTGAGCAACTTGTTGAATTGCAGATTGTCACAACAAAGAATCCCCCATTACAAAAAATTAAACACAATTACGACTACTGGCCTGGTCTGCTGTTAAACAAGCTTCCTTCTAGTTTCCAGGGATTGCTTAGCAGTTTCACCCATTCCAGGTTTTACTAGGAGCTTGATTAGCCAGGAGTGGTTCAAACTGCTATGCAATGGGAGTCTTGTTTCCATCCCTAAGTTATATTAGTTTATTAAGCAAAAAAGAAGCAACATTCATAACTTCATGGAGTCTCGCAATACTATAAAGCAGTGCTGCAAAAAACCTGCTGTGTTTCATACGAGTCTGTGTTAAAACCCTTTTATTAGTGAGCTCCACTGCTCTGTGATTCATCTCCTAGGCTGTGGAAAGACATCCCTGCTTGACATCATTACCTGCAGAGATGAGGGAGGGAAGGTCAAGGCTGGACAGATCCTGATCAACGGGAAGCCGAGCACGCCACAGCTGGTCAAGAAGTGCATTGCACACGTGCGGCAGGACGAGCGCCTGCTACCCAACCTGACCGTGCGTGAGACCTTAGCCTTTGTGGCCAGACTGCGCCTCCCCACACACTTCTCAGATAAACAGCGGGAACAGAGGGTAACTATCGGCTAGTGGCTGCAGGGGCTCCCTCCTTACAACGGCTGTAAAACACGCCGAGGAGGGGCGAAGGTTAAGATGTAGGGCCGGGATGTCCTGTCCCACACGGATTTATAGCTTTGAAAACATTAGTCCTGACCTAAAAAATATATCAATGTTTTTTTTTTTTTTTTGTTGCTGGCCCAGAAAACTGTTCACTGTAGTTGATAAACACTGTAGAGGAAAAATCCTTGTGATTATTTTGAAATGTGTTGTGTGGCTCTAGGATCATGTGACTGACACACACCTCCACTCTTACTCCATGAGCTGTGGATTAGCAAGTTTGAAAAATAAAAAAACACCCAAGCCGAATCGGTGCATTGAAAGATTCATATTCCTAAATCCATGGATGCACAGCTTGTGTCTTAACCACTGTACGAAACAGCCAGACCGGTTGCAGCAGTTACAGAGTTTGAAACCTAGTTTCACCTGCTGGAGTCAGACTACGTAGCAGCTGTGCATCCGCATCACACAGACACCAGCAGTGTGTTCTTCTATTTATCATTGAATTGAGTGGCTCCTGTAGAAATGTCAGCGCTAAAGGCTCCCCTTCTCTCTGCTTGATCCGCAGGTTGAGGATGTGATTGCGGAGCTCCGGCTGCGGCAGTGTGCTAACACTCGAGTTGGGAACGAGTACATCCGCGGAGTGTCAGGGGGGGAGAGGAGACGGGTCAGCATTGGGGTGCAGCTGCTCTGGAACCCCGGTGAGCCTTCCTCTTCACTGTCCTGTCTGTAGAGAACTGCACAAACCCCAGTGCTTCTTAGCGACCTCCTGTTCCTGCTGTAGCTCAATAGTGTGCACGCGCTGTAGTGTGCATAGCCTGGTATGGGTATCGGAGATACAGTATCTCACCTGGCAGAGGAACTGGCCTCTGAGTCTGAAGAACTCAGTTTTTATTATGTCAGTGGTGTTTTGCAATCTGATTGAACACACATTGTGAGCTCCAGCAATAACTACTACTAACTTGTTAAACTTTAAAATTAATTCTAACCCAAATCCTAGCCAAGCACCTCATTAGCAAAGCTCAATGATCTTTGCTGTTCATTGACCTGTGGTGTCTGGGTGCAGGTATTTTAATACTGGACGAGCCGACCTCTGGGCTGGACAGCTTCACAGCACACAACCTGGTCATCACGCTGTCCAGACTGGCACGAGGAAACCGCCTGGTGCTCCTCTCCATCCACCAGCCGCGCTCCGACATCTTCCAGCTCTTCGACCTGGTGGTGCTGCTGTCCTCGGGGACCACTGTGTACTGTGGCTCGGCCAGGCACATGGTGCCCTACTTCACCAGCCTGGGCCACTCCTGCCCGCGCTACTGCAACCCCTCTGACTTCTACGGTGAGTGTGAGGGAGGTGCGGTGCAAACATGGTAATGCCAAGGCAAAATTTGAAAAACAAACGCAAGCCACATCTGTACATGGAAAGATTCACTATTCTGAAATGCACAGATGGGCAGTTTGCACCTAAATCACTACACTGTTCAACCACTGTTTTACAGACTTTGAGTATGATTGTAGATTTTCTCCCTGTGAGGCAGGCATTAGCATCTCACCTGATGCTTAAAATTCTTGCTGTGCAGGAAGTAGTTGGAAGAACTTTACTCAGCTCACATGGAAATGGTTGTTATTGATGCGACAGTGTTGATGATCTTTGCAGTGGATCTGATCAGCATCGACCGACACAGTAAAGAGAAGGAGGCGGAATGCCTAGAGAGAGCCAGGAACCTGGCTGACTTGTTCTGGGACAGAGTGAAGGGGACTGAGGACTTCATCTGGAAGCCTGCCGAATCCAGCAGCCCTGCACTGTGTAGCACCACAGAGCCCAAGTACTGCACTGTACTCTACCAAACCTCCCTGTACATTAGGAACAAGTCTGGATAAACCACTACTGTCTTAGTGTTTGAACAGTGGCACTGTGTGCTATTAGCACAAAGTAAAAGCATCCAAAAAACACCTAAAACTAGAAATAATATTGAATGTATGAGCTTGTACAGTAAATAGTCTTAATTTGAAGTCTTTGGACATATTTGATCTTTATTTTTGAAACGTGGCCAGAGATCCCTTTTTCTCTATCTTTCACCTAACCCTGCACTAAAGTGAGTTAGCTGGTAGCAGGCAGTACAATTTCAGTTTCATTCTTCAACTAACAACTTCGTTGTTTTGTTATTTTTGTCTGCCTGTAGCTCCCCCTCAAACTCCCAGGAGAATGTGATCAATGTCCATTCGAAGCCCAATGACCAGCTGCCAGGAGGCTTGAAACAGTTCTCTATTCTGCTCAGGTACTCCTGTACACCTTGTAAGGCAGCCACAGAGTCGCCATGGCAAGGGTTATGAGTGAAGCAAAACATGGAGTTAACTACACTGTTACGCTATAAGGATGAGACCAGACCATGTTTCAAACTGAAATGTGTACCATTTATTAGTTCAAAATACTCACATTACATTCTACATTAAAAGTTATTGTATAGATACAATACATGCCACTAGCATTGACAGGGATCAGATTACCTGAACCCCTGGAGAGACAGCCTCAGATGGTCCACAAGGATTCCTGGGGGTATTGGAGCTTCTGTGTCTGTGTCACCTCCATGCCTGAGATTTATACCATATGGGCTCAGGACATACGTGACTGCAGTTCGTTTTTGTTGTCTCACTAATTATCAATAGAAATTAGCCATTCAGCTGTTACTCCAGTCAAGTGCAACCAACCACTAACTACTCTAGTTTGGCTAATTGTTTGCCACATTTTCCTTTTCAATACATATCTGCACATGCCTTATGTCTCCAGTCATTCTAAGCTAAGTTGCCTTAGCAATGTACTTATGCCAAGGTCACCTCCATCAAACTGGTTTAACATTACCAGTTCATGTTACTCTCATGATTACCAATACATTTTCATCCTACTGCTGTGTCTGAAGGACATTGATGATGGGTAGACAATAGATTGAACACTGGAGATCCTGGGATAGACTCTCCACTGAACTGCGAGGCACTGTTAAAAGTGTATCAGAATGGGTTTACTTTTGTTCTTAATCTTTTACATACAGGGAATTCAATCTGCACTATATGTAGCTTCCTTGTCATCGTAGTCTGCGTTGCTGTACGTCTGTAAACATTTAAAAAGCAAAACTTCACATTTTAAAGTTTGAGATTCCTCCCAAAAGAGTCGGTTACAGAAGGATGTTCATGTTTGGTGTCCACGGCTCTTGTGCTGCAGGCGCCACGTCTCCAATGATTTCCGGGACCTAGCCACACTGCTTATCCACGGCTTCGAAGCGCTGCTCATGTCCCTGCTCATCGGCTTCCTGTACTTCGGGGCAGGGGAGACCCAGCTCTCTATCCAGGACACCGTGGCTCTGCTCTACATGATCGTAGCGCTCACCCCCTTCGCCGTGGTGCTGGACGTCATCGCCAAGTGTGAGTGGAGACGCAGTCAGCTTGTGTGTGGTGGCTTTCAGTGGAGATGCATTCAGTGTTGTGTGTAACAACTGATGCCTACCGGTTGTGATGCATTCAGTCAGTTACAGGGTTTGTCGTGAGCGTCGCTAGATGCCTTTCAGTTTGTATAATTCTCTGTAGTCCGTCCGTCGTCCCCCCCCCAAAGGAGAAAGATGAGGGGGTGCCGTGAGACACAGTGGTCCTTGAATTCCAGATTGCAGATTTTGGAATAAAATTATTTGAGTAGCCAGGCATTGAAGCTTCTTGAAACTCTGCACTTTCCAATTGTTTGCAGCGTACTAACAGCTAACTGTGGCATGGCTGTATTTATACAGTGTGCAGTGCCTCTGAATAGCATTGCTTCATGATGCTCTGACTTTGTTTCCTTAAGCTGTAGTTCCCAATATACTGCAATGGGTAATAGAGACAAATAGCTCTCATAGAAAACCTTGCATGCACAGCAGCTTGTCTTTGGTCCAGGCCCAGATAAATTGGATAATGCTGCTCTTCTGTTTCACGTTGGTTTGTTCTGCAGGTTTTTCTTTGTCTTGTAAAAGAATCCCTTTGTTTCCAGGCCATTCAGAGAGAGCATTGATTTATCATGAACTGCAAGACGGGATGTATTCTGTCACCGCGTATTTCTTTGCTAAGGTAATATTCCTTATTTAAAGAGACACAGAGGATAATATGATACCTTTGTGAAGTAACTTACAAAAAATGATGGTGATTAAGTAGATTCAAGAAAATGCACAGAGTCCTTTTCTTCAATCAGTTGTTAGGTTTATTGAAATATGCAGAGAGTCTGGTCCCAGGTACAGGACAGACAGAATACTCATCATTACAATGTTTGCATGACATTAAATACCCTTCTGTATAGATGGTCCACCTCCCCTTTCTCTGACACTTAACCAATGGTCAAGGTACAACATATTATTCTGTTAATTTAGTGTGTGTGTGTGTGTGTGTAGTCTAGTGTGACAACCTCTGAACTCGCTGCATTCTTCACACTCCTGGAGAAAAAAGGTCCATAAATCTGCCCCTTTGATCCCAGTGGCATTATCTCTTTCGATCTCTCTGAGAACCTCTGGGTCCAATGCCAGTCCCTGGGAGCCTTTTAGCCCCTTTATGCTTTGCATTCCGAAGTCTTACAGCCTGGCCCCTTCTGGTCCACAGCATTGTTATCTCGTTAGCTTGCAGTCATTGTTGGGCAGTTTGTAGACGCATCGTCTCTATCAATTGTAAGCAGTACATGCAATTTGAACCAAACAGTCTGCTATCTGCAATATTAGTCTCTTTTCAGAAAAAAACACCAGTATAGCTCTGCCAGTCCACATGCGTAGCAAACTGCTAATCAATTCTCAATCCATGTTTTCCAACACTTTGTGCTTCTCCATACCTTGAAAAGAACAGCATGGGTGCAAATACCCTTATGTTTATAAGCTTGAAAAGGAAAGTGGTTTTGTTTGGACAGGAGCGTGCTAAACAGAATTGTGTCTCCTTGCGTTTCTCATGCAGGGTTTCATCTGCTTGCTGTGGCCCATGCTGTCTCTTAGAGCGATATGAAACACTCCAGCAGTGACGATTACTGTGTCATTGAAACGAAATACATACTTTTTAAGGAAAATGTGGAGGAACGACTATTTTTCCATTGCTGTTCACTTAACTGCTCTTTCTGTTGTCTACATAGACTGAGCTCCAAAGATATCATGCTGACACTATGGGCTTTATTTTCCGATGTGCGCCAGTGAAAAAGAATGACTCAGTTTGTTCAGTAAGATAAAAAATAGATGTGCAACTCCTCCATACTTTCCTTTTACTTCAAATAACATGTAACTAAATAGTGTACATCCCTTACGCAAGGCTGCTAGTCTTCAAATACAAATCCTAACAGCTCATAATACTGTACTGTTTTAATCCAGGTATTACAAATTATTGAAAAGTATGGCCAGTGAATGTGGTATTAATGCTCTCCTTACGCACGGTACCATACCTGGAATGAAATCATTTAGAGAAAACATTTAGATAAACTGCTTTTTGCAAAAACAAAAGGGCTTTACTGAATACTAGTCTCAGACTTCTAGAATGTTCTGCTGCACCAAAAAAAGGTATTTGTTGAACTTAATTCTACAAACTTAAATATACAAATATGTAAAAGTCACTGACAAGCAGAGAGAGGAGAGAGAATTCTTCTGTACTCAGCCAGTGGAACAAAGTGTTCGTGCACTGAATTTTCCATTCCTGTTTGACTTGCTGGCATGCGCTGTGCCCTCACTCTGACCTGTAGTTTTCTTTAGCCTGTGATTTATATCCTGCTGATGCTACTACACTAAACTCTGAAAGCTCTGGGACCGGCGGTTTGCAAAATACAAGAAATCCATTTCTGCGTCCCGAACAGCTAAATTCATTAGTGAAGCAGAGAGCACACATCATCCTGGTTCTTACTGCCCACTCTCATATCAACTGAGGGACCATCAGATACACTGACATGAAACAAGCCATCAGATACACTGCCATGAAACGAGTATGGAGAGTATCAGAGAAGTGAGCAGAGGGTCAGTCTCCTCTTGGTCATCCGCAGTCACCGTGGATACTGCAGTTTGATGAACTACATTTACATGTGTAAAATAGCTTCTTTCTTGAATTATGTTTAGGCAGTGATTTGAGTTTGCACAGAGTATGCAATGCTATATCTGGAGTGCTAGAATGGGTTTGGACAGATATGTACACACATACACACTCAAGCATGCACATGCACTCAGCATGTATTCACAGTATGTCGGTGTCTCCCTTCCCCCACAAGGTTCTGCTAAAAATTGGGAATGGATATCTGGAGTCTGTTTGGTTTGTTAGCAACTGTATATGTTATAGTATTACCAAAACCCCATTGTGTTCTGGTGGATACAGCTTAGCTAACACCTGCTATCAGTGTTGAGTTACTGTGCACATTGAGTTCCCCTTCCTCGTCTCCCCGCATCAGTCACCAGTCTCTTCTGCTTGCCAGCAGACTGATCATTAGAGTTGTCTTCTGGGATGTATAGTTCCAAATAAAGTAGCCACAGCGCGTTATAGAAAGCACAATGGGGCTGAGGGAAGCTACCATCAGTTGAACAATTGTTTGGTGCAGACTGCAGTTTCAGCTAAATCCCTGCATTCTGGGGAAAGTATAACATCTAGCTGCAGTGGACACGTTTGACCACTGGAGGTCACTGTTGCTCTACGTAAACGTGTCAGCCAAAGAATGGGCATGTTTGACAAACGTTCACTTCAAGTCCCCTTACATTCGCAGAGCAAACACACAAACATCACAACCATATGCGTGTGGCTCCTTGTACACGAGAGCAGTGTGAGAGCATGAACAGTTTGGAACAATATGTTTACATCCAAGGGAAGAACAACAGCAAGTATATGTGCGCTGTATGTACTGTGCCGTGTGTAGCTTTGTTTTAGTTTATTTAGACTCTAAAATATTGCATTGTTCATGTAGTCTGGCTTTATGAATTCAGTTCTGAAAGGTGCTCTCAGATGTGTATGTAAAAGTCTTATTTAATTACTGCCTTGAGTGAATTACCAAAAGTCCTTCAGGAAGACTTTATTATGGTCAAGAATACACATGCAACAGTGAAAAAATCCTCAAGGAACTCTACCAGACTGTGTTGCCCTTATAAAAATTTCCCCTAGTAAATGCACAGCAAAGTGTAATAAAACATACAGTATGTAAGCATTGTATATACCAGAGAGGTACAGTATGGTAAAGCATATTAAAAAAGAACATGGCAAAGCATGGTGCTCATTGGTAAATGCATAGCATGACAAGGAGAGCTGCTAAATGACCCTGCTGTGGCTGCAGGTCCTGGGCGAGCTCCCTGAGCACTGCGTCTTCACCCTGGTGTACGCACTGCCCATCTACTGGCTGGCAGGGCTGAACCCGGCACCCGGGCCCTTCTTCATGAACCTGCTGCTTGTCTGGCTTGTGGTCTACTGCAGCAGAGCCATGGCACTGTTCGTGGCAGCGCTCCTGCCCACTCTGCAGACCTCCGCCTTCATGGGCAACTCACTCTTCACCATCTTCTACCTGACTGGAGGCTTCATCATCAGTATGGAGAACATGTGGACAGGTGAGAGAGACAAATATACCTTGCATACGGGGGTAAGAGTAGCAATAGCAATGCTCACAAGCCAGGACCTGCTTCTCTCTTGCAGTGGCGTCCTGGTTCTCTGAGATCTCCTTCATGAGGTGGGGCTTGGAGGGGATGATGCAGGTCCAGTTTAAAGGGCTCAAGTACACGGTGCCCTTAGGAAACTTCAGCATCCAGATTGATGGAACCAGTGTAAGTACTGCTGTATAATAATGTACACTGTGCCCTTGGGAAACTTCACCATCCAGATCGATGGGCAGAGTAAATACTGCTGCATGGTAATGCTGCTATCCTGGAGTTGTGATTTATAGACATTTGCAACAGGTATATTTGGAGTAAAACAAAGGTATTTTATGGAGATAGCTTTTGATAGGATTTATTGAATATGGTAAGTAAATAAAATACACTGGCTTTTGAGACCACAAAGGCCTGAATCCGGACATCTCCTCATGTTCGTAAACTCTCTTACAGCACAGTGCAGCCTCACAAAACTACTGAAGTAAGCATGTAAAAAAAACATTGTTGTACTTCTCACATATGGACCAGCATGGCTTATCCTACTCTGCAAACAGATCTATTTGTGTCTCAGCATACACATATTTAAAGAGCACAAAGAACCCCCTCCCCACTAGCAGAGCTGTGTTTGAAATACCCCTAAGCGGAGCTGTCTTTGAAATACCCCTAGCGGAGCTGAGTTTGAAATCCCCTAAGCGGAGCTGTGTTTGAAATACCCCTAAGCGGAGCTGTGTTTGAAATACCCCTAAGCAGAGCTGTATTTGAAATACCCCTAGCGGAGCTGAGTTTGAAATCCCCTAAGCAGAGCTGTGTTTGAAATACCCCTAAGCAGAGCTGTATTTGAAATACCCCTAGCAGAGCTGTGTTTGAAATCCCCTATGCGGAGCTGTGTTTGAAATCCCCTAAGCAGAGCTGTATTTGAAATACCCCTAGCTGGAGCTGTGTTTGAAATCCCCTAAGCGGAACTGTGTTTGAACAGGTGGTCGAAGCAATGGATATGAACGCGGACCCGCTCTACGCCTGCTACCTCATCCTCGTTGCAATCTGCGTGGCGTTCATGAGCTTCTACTACCTGTCACTCAGGTTCATCAAGCAGAAGTCCAGCCAGGACTGGTAAACAAAGACTGGGCAACTGCATTGCCCCTGGTCTAAACTGCACTACGGCATCCCATCACTGGAGGGCAGCAGAACATTGCATATAGGTGTTCAGAAACACAACCTTTAAAGGCAAACTGACTTCTATTGAGGAGTATTAGTATTCTAAGTCATGATTTAGAGTTCCAACAAAACACTAATCACTCAACATTCCTGTGTAACTGGTGCACTCCGCACTGTTCCATGTACCTGCGATGTACAGGAATTACTTAAGGGGTGTTACAAAGTAACTGATGATATATTTACACTGTCAAACAGGGTTTTGCTGTGAAATGTGAGTATAAATGGCAAAATAGATAGTTACTAATCAGATGGACTTCTCTAGGACAGAACACAAATTATCTAGTGATTGTTGACTGAACTGTGCCCAAAGTCGGTGAGAGGTTTCATTCTTGCTTGGACAGATACAGATGCCAACCACTTTCTGAAATGGGTTTCCAGTAGACATAATTGTTAGAAGTTCTGCCTATTGTCATTGTCTAGCAGTCCTGGGTCCTCACTGCATTGTTTTCACTGTATAAATATGTTAAGAAATAAATGTGACGAATGACATGTAGGTCTATCTTGTCTTATTTAAGAAGTACTTTTCATTGTATTAAATTGAAGACATTGAGGAAGACTTCTAGTCGAACTGTTTGCCATTGAACGTTTGAAGGTACTTTGTTTCTTTTAGAGGTCTTTCTTGCTCTGTGCAGGGCTCAAAAGCCAGGTGCTTTGGTTAGATCACCAGGATTCTTTAATTCCTTCCCCAATCTGGAGTTCTGAGAGGCTCCAGTAATGTTTTTATGGGGGGCTGCCACTTTTATACCTGGTAAGCTGAGGAAGCATATTTTTGTCCATGTGGCTGGAAATCTTTCTCCTTCTCTCCCACTCCGAACTCCCTAGATGATGGAGTCTCTGTCTTTGTTTTCAATAGACATCTTGCTGACAAGCTTTTACATTTGAATTTCACCTGAGGAACCTCATTCACTAGCCACAGGGAATCTCAGAAATCTCACTTTAGTAGAAGGAATACATTTCTTAAACTCATAGTAAAACCAGAAATGGATCAAATGGCTATGCAATGGGAGTCTCATTGCTATACCTGTAATACCCAGGGCCCTATTCTCCACTGTGATGTAATGATAGGGCATGACTTTTATTTCTGCAAAATCAAAAAAAATAATAATGCTGCAGCATAATCACACTTTGTGTAACCACACCTGTTTGAGACGGTATCTTTTACTCTTGAATAACTCTTATTTTCATACTGAGATATAGAACATAAATGAAGGGGAATTTTCAATAAAGCCTAATTAGGGCAAGTGTTAAACCAGGTCTAAGCCTCCTAATGAAAATGCATGTGCATGATCATGTCCTGGTGCGCTAGTCTTTGAAATTCCTTGTATAGCCTCTGTGCTGTATCCCCTATAGCCAAGGTCTCCCTGTACAGGACATGCAGTTGAAAAGCAAGATCTGAAAGGAAAGGCAGGTAGAGAGAGATTTATTAAGGGTTCCAGCTGCAGCTGTTTCCCAAACAGAAAGCCCTTTGCAGGTCCTGTACAACAGCCCTCCACCAAAGTGTCAGCGGAACGGCACGATTTCACTTCACCACCCCTCCCCCATATAGAAGTGTGCATGATCTCCCTACCTCTCAGCTGGAATGCGCTACAGTAATTTAGGGACTGGATGCTGTGTTAGCAAACAGCGGTAATGAAGGGATAATATGAATGCAGTCCTTAACAATGCACAGAGGGGGGTGTAATTATGATGCTTAAAATGCAGAAGCACATGAAAACCTAGCCTCTGAATCAAGCATCATAGCAGAGCCGGGAGAGAGCTGGCGCAGGCACAGGCACCTGGGAGCTCCTTCATACCACGAGCCAGCATCCTCTGTATCCATCACAGCGCAGACCCGCTCAGAACAAAGATGATACGGATGATGCAAATCTGCTCTTTGAACCCTGGGAAAGTGGAATGAAGCAGCTCTGTGACGTACTCGGATCAGGACTGCAGAGCCAGGTGCACCTGTCCCTAGCAGTCACAGGGCTTTGTCTTTGCTGTCGCTTAGAATGGAAAATTGCCCCCCACCGCCCCACACCTGTGAGCGTGCCATCCAGTATAGACACACGCTTCCTATACACACCTGTGAGCATGCAATCCAGTATAGACCTACGCTTCCTATACCTCTACCGACTGTGATTCACACACACACCTGTGAGCGTGCTATCCAGTACAGACACACGCTATACCTCTACCCCCACTGATTCTCACACACACCTGTGAGCGTGCTATCCAGTACAGACACATGCTATACCTCTACCCCCACTGATTCTCACACACATCTGTGAGCGTGCTATCCAGTACAGACACACGCTATACCTCTACCCCGACTGATTCTCACACACACCTGTGAGCGTGCTATCCAGTACAGACACACGCTATACCTCTACCCCGACTGATTCTCACACACACCTGTGAGCGTGCTATCCAGTACAGACACACGCTATACCTCTACCCTGACTGTGATTCACACACACACCTGTGAGCGTGCTATCCAGTACAGACACACGCTATACCTCTACCCTGACTGATTCTCACACACACCTGTGAGCGTGCTATCCAGTACAGACACACGCTATACCTCTACCCCGACTGATTCTCACACACATCTGTGAGCGTGCTATCCAGTACAGACACACGCTATACCTCTACCCCGACTGATTCTCACACACACCTGTGAGCGTGCTATCCAGTAGACACACGCTATACCTCTACCCCCATACCTCTACTGATTCTCACACACATCTGTGAGCGTGCTATCCAGTACAGACACACGCTATACCTCTACCCAGACTGATTCTCACACACATCTGTGAGCGTGCTATCCAGTACAGACACACGCTATACCTCTACCCTGACTGTGATTCACACACACACCTGTGAGCGTACTATCCAATACAGACACATGCTATACCTCTACCCTGACTGTGATTCACACACACACACCTGTGAGCGTGCTATCCAGTACAGACACACGCTATACCTCTACCCTGACTGTGATTCACACACACACCTGTGAGCGTGCTATCCAGTACAGACACACGCTATACCTCTACCCTGACTGTGATTCACACACACACCTGTGAGCGTACTATCCAATACAGACACACGCTATACCTCTACCCTGACTGTGATTCACACACACACCTGTGAGCGTGCTATCCAGTACAGACACACGCTATACCTCTACCCCGACTGATTCTCACACACACCTGTGAGCGTGCTATCCAGTACAGACACACGCTATACCTCTACCCTGACTGTGAGCGTGCTATCCAGTGACTGATTCTCACACACACCTGTGAGCGTGCTATCCAGTACAGACACACGCTATACCTCTACCCTGACTGATTCTCACACACACCTGTGAGCGTGCTATCCAGTACAGACACACGCTATACCTCTACCCTGACTGTGATTCACACACACTTGTGAGCGTGCTATCCAGTACAGACACTGTGCTATCCAGTACCTCCACTGTGATACATTAACTGCTATAGAGCACATTTTAGATCAGTTTGTACTGCTGGGTACATGAACAGTCTTTTCTGCTTATCAGTCACTGCCATGTTTAAACAGTTGGAATCAGTTTTAAAGTTTGAAACATTATTTAAAGCCTCTACCACTCCAGGCTGGTATCTCTTACACCAGGGGTCTCCAATCTGGGTCCTGGAGGGCTGGTGTCCCTCCTGGTTTTTGTTCAAACTGTACCCTAAATTACCAATTAAGCTTCCAATAAGCACTTAATTGGTTCAATTAAGTAATTTAGGGTACAGTTGGAATAAAAACCCGAGAGGGACACCAGCCCTCCAGGACCCAGATTGGGGACCCCCGTCTTACACCCACATGTGGCGACCAAGGCTATCCAAAAACTTGAACCTGGAACTTGAATCCCTTTTCTTCTCATACAAAATGTCATGAAAACACAGATCTCTACTCCACAGCTCCACTTCACACCCCTGACGTGTCCCAGATTTTATTGGCATGGATAAATACTTCTGTACAGCGATGAGAAGTCACATGTAATAACAAACATTAACCTACACATTTTCAGCAGCAGTATACAGTATATATATAAAAAAATAACAAAACAAAGAGCAATGAAACTAGATCTAGTCGTCCTCTGAGAGCTGGTTACTGCTGCCTCGTCTCAGCTTGTCTGCGTAAAACCTGAAGCTCTCCTGCAAGAAACACATACGGTGGCTGTTAGAGTATTGGAAAAAGCTACTCTACTATAAAGGGTGCCTTGCAGCTTTTACCAGGAATGTGCAAACATAATATCACATTATTTCTCCTTATTTTCATGTGTTGGTTAAAATTCCTGCAGTAAGTCTGAAGTGAATTGTTGAAGAACATGTTTCAAGTGGACACATCACTTCATGGTGGATTAAATCTCAAGTAAAAATCCTGATTTTGACCGATATCAAGAGTGAAACTCAGCTGCTGCCTCCTACACTATGTTAAGGACTGTAAGTTTTTAGAATGGAACAGATTATAGCTCTTGGAACATCGGATTTAGCGATATTTTCCAGTAAGGATGTTAGATTCAGTTTAATGCTTAAAACCATGAATGTGGAATGAAACATATATCCATGTGTATTATGGAGAAGACTGAATAAATAACAAATATCTCTGGTGTGACACAGGCTGGCATGCACTCTGTACTGGGAGTGAGTGTACAGTTCCCATTCTTACCGGGGGCTCTGTGAAGGGGACGGGCTCCCCAGCGCTCTTCAGCAGCAGGGCCAGTCTCTTCAGGCACAACTCGTCAGGCTGCATGTGCTCCTCCTGCATCTGCTGGTACAGAGCCTTGGCTGCAGCGATGTCATTGTCTAACCCTGGGGTGGGGGAAAGAGAAACAAACAGAGGGTCAGTGCTTCTGTGTGATGGATACACAGAGATAAAATCAGACCATTTTTTGAGAGGGCAAAATAAAAACAAGATCTCTTCAAAAGCCTTTCCAAAGCTAACCAAATGACGCGGTCCTGGCCTCAGTTTTAACTTGGATTTAGATCCACTATAGTGTGTATGCTGTTGTCATCCCATCATAACTGCACTTCACAGGATGGCCACTGACGCTAAAACACAGCAAGTTATATACTCCACAGTGAAACTAACATTTTCACAAAACTGTTCAATTCAAGATATGGGCAATGAAGAGTTAACACTTTAAAGATGTAACGGTTTGTGGGGTTTTATGGATCGGAAGCAGCTTTGAAAAAGCTGGACTATAACTTGTAGTTTGGACATTTTCCTGAGAAAATTATCTTCAATAATGAGATCATTTTTAAACCTTTTTTTTTTTTTTTTTTTTTTTTTTTTTTTTTTAAGTCATTTACAGGCGCTTCAAAACAAA
This sequence comes from Polyodon spathula, assembly GCF_017654505.1. Classification (NCBI taxonomy): domain Eukaryota; kingdom Metazoa; phylum Chordata; class Actinopteri; order Acipenseriformes; family Polyodontidae; genus Polyodon; species Polyodon spathula. The sequence goes on along the minus strand of NC_054538.1, from coordinate 78,114,051 downwards.
TCCATTCAAAACAGAGACAGACTGCAACAACAGAACACTGCTAACGTGTGACTGTACCATAGCACTTCATGAGGTAGGCGTAAGCCAGCTCCTTGTCAGGGAAGTCGGGTAAGATGTCAAGCAGAGCTTTGATCTTTGGAGCCTAAAAAACAAACAAACACACAAACAAAGAACTTAGAACTTCTTTACAGAACAGAGGACTAATTACAACAAAACACAATGGATTTTTCAGGCTGCAAACCCAATGACTATATTTAGCATTTAATAAATAGCTAACCTCATCATCATCAATTAAATGACTACAATCGTTTCTGAAAGCACTTGACGTCCATCTGCTCCAGCTTCTCCAGGATTTCCTCTGAACTATCATCAGTGTCGCTGCACTCAATATTGTGAGACCATGATTTGAAGGAGTCCCATTGTTTTGTGGTCCCTACTTAGCGCGGCACGAACCAATTAGTGGGATTGAGCGCTCCATGGAAAGCAGGTGCTGGCAATCAGGTGAGGGTTATTGGTGTTGATTGGGCTAAGCTACCATTCCATATGAAACGAGTGAAGAAACAGCTGTATGGCTTTGAGATGACTGCTGCTTTAGCTGGATTCTGCAATCCACACAGATCCAAGCAGCTGTTTCACTTGGACTGGTCAATAAGCCCAATCAACATCAATGACCCTCGTCTGTGGAGAGCTTGATCCGAATAAATCAGATGATCTGATTGTGCAGCACTAGTCCACACCATCAATGCTCTAAGACAACAAACCCACACTATGATTCACAGTAGCTAGAATTTCACAATTACAGTAGAAGCTGACCTGGGGGATGCCCCGAGGTGTTCATATTCATCAATGAAAATGGTGTCAGTACCTGGCCAGGCTTCTGTGCTGCCCTGGTGATGTAGGCTACCAAGATCTCCTTTTGTTCTCCTATACCAGCACATCTCTGGAGAAAGAATAAAGAAACGCTGATGAGTGCAAAACCAAGCAGAAACATGGTCAACAAGCAGCGTGAGCACAACGTGGCCACCTGAAGGCTCTCTCTCATTCAACGGCACGTCACTGCTGCAACCCACTACTGACTAGGAGAACTGAAGATCAATGACTGAACTCCATTTCTGCCTTCGACTCTTTCTCATTCAACAGGTTATTGAAATACAGCGTCACTGCTGCAACCCACTACCGACCAGGACAACTCAATGACCGAACTCCATTCCTGCTGTTGATCCCTTCTTTTAAGCAGCAGATTTTGCTAAGCTACTGAATCCTGAAGGCAAGGCCCTGCCAGGACCCTGACCACTAGGGGTTGCTGAAGAGCAATGAGGTGAACTATCCCAGGGATGGAAATCAGATTCCCACTCCATATCAGTTTTGATCCATTCCTGGTTTTCCACTGTTTAATAAGACAAAGCTGAATTTCACTGAGAATAATCAAGCTCGCAGCAAAAACTAGAATGGGTGAACCTGGAACTGCTAAGCAACAGGAGTCTTATTTCCATCCTTGTATCCCCAGAAGATTAGACTACCCAACCTATGGAAGCTCCAATGCAGAGCAAAAACGCGATTCAAACCTCGCTTGCATGACTCCCTCTGCACCCCACACTGCATTGCTTTTCACTGCGTGGGAGTGCGTTCAGGAGTTAAACAGGGAGTGTTATGACAAGGGCAGTCCATTCTCCAGTTGAAAATCTGCACTGATGGGCTGAGAATTGTAACACCTGTCATATATTAAAAACATAGAAATACAAAAATAAAACCAGTTAACTAACAAAGTTTTGTTTTTTAAATTCCCATTTTAATAAACCGTGCCATTTTCATTCTGTTCCTGTATTTCAGAAAGTCTTTTGTAATAGCAGGGAGGGAAGGGGGGTGGGGAAGTCTTCTTCAATTATATTGCCAAACACTCACAAGTGAGCTGCGGACCAGAAGGTTAATTATACATTTAATAAGGTGTCAGGCAGATAACTGCTCATTTCTTCATAAAATTTAAAATGTACGAGCGAGTTCTCTTTAAAGTATAATTATCTACACTTACGCATACAAAAGGAATGATTTTAATCTCTCAGCTTTTTCTAAAAGCCCCTTTCAGACTGCGAGACAGCCAAGGTTTTTTTTTTTTCTCTTTCCTTGCTTTCTCTCATTTAAAAATGTTGTCGTCAAAAGTTAAGACTGCAAAGTTTGTGCGACAGATCGGAAAGATCAGACGTCTTCCAATCTTTAGAAATCAAATGGTGGTGCTGGGGGTGGGGGGGTGGGGGGGCACAGAACTTGTTCCGTTTTATTCTCTTGTTTGTATTGTACTTTGTTTTATTGTACTTAAATGTTTTTCTTTTTTGTTAAGGGCCTTGAGATGGCTTGTGTTGAAAGGCGCAATATAAATACATTTTGATTTGATTTGAGTTGAATCAGATTGTGTTTGCAGTGAGTACAGCCTTGTCACATTTACAGCTTTTTACAAGATGCTGACTTGGATGGAAAAACATACAAACACACAAATAAAATATGTATATATACACACACACACACACACACACACACATATGACTGGCTGTCGAGAAAAGACAAAGACGTCACTGCCTGAATACATAAGCAGCAACGTGACTGACTGCCAAAACGTTCCTGCCCGATCTCGAATCATCCACGACATACAGGCAGCCATTTTCAAAGATGTGTCATTAGCTTCATGAGGAGTTCAAAAGAGAAGTTTTTACAATCTCAGCGTTTCTAACAAACAGTACCAGCTTGGACAGATTGGAAATGCTGACCAGACCCCCGTGTTTTTTCAACATGCCAAGCAATACCACAGCTCACAAATTGGGAGAAAAATAGGTGGGAGTAATCACGACTGGAAATGAGAAGCAGCTCATGACTGTAATGCTGTGTGTGACAGCAGACTGGGAATGAGAAGCAGCACATGACTGTAATGCTGTGTGCGACAGCAGACTGGGAATGAGAAGCAGCACATGACTGTAATGCTCTGTGTGATAGCAGACTGGGAATGAGAAGCAGCTCATAACTAATGCTCTATGTGACAGCAGACTGGGAATGAGAAGCAGCACATAACTGTAATGCTCTGTGTGAGAAGCAGTCTGCTATCACACAGAGCATTACAGTCATGAGCTGCAGACTGGATGTTGCCCGTGACGACGGCAGAGTGCTATTGCTCGTGGCGCTGGTGGAGTGTTTACCTGCAGAAGGAACTTGGCGTCTTCAGTCCTGCCGGTGTCCAGGAACTGCAGGAAGAGGTCTGTGGCTGGTCTGTACGCAGCAAAGTGGTTTGCCAGTCTCTCTGCCATGGCGCTTACTGCCCAACACAGACACAGAGCAACGTTAAGAGGAGCGCTCTTTACAAACAAGTCATTAGGGAAAATAAAGACATCCACAGGGGCTCATACACAAAAAAAACAGGAAAAAAACAAAGAAATCCATAGGGGCATATACACAAAAATAAACAGGAAAAATATTATGAACAGTCAAGTAGCAAAGGGCCCTTATAAAGATTTATATAGGACTTTTACACATGAACATACCCAACAGGGAATTAACCAAATCAGTTGATCAACAAAATGGTGAGGGAGCACTGTACAAGCCTTGAAACATGATTAAAACAAACCACCCAAGGGACCACTGTCCAAACTTACACTTATCCAAAGCAGGCTCCAGCCTCTCTTCAATGACCTTCCTGAACACGAAGGATACACTGCTGACCTGCAGCCCTGAACTCTGACCTCCGCTCCCCGGAGTAAACAGGGGCTCAATGAACTGCACTGCAGAGTCAACATCATTGCTGGAAAAGTATTGAGAACAGAACAGAAAGGGGGGGGGGGGGTAATAACAACATTATTTGCTTTGCTTTTTTGCAACAACGATTAAACAAAACTGAATAAGGTCATGAAAATTTTACTTTGAACATAAATATTACAGTTCGGATTAATGTAAAAAGGCCCTAGTACTCCATTTAAGCAGCCTGCGCTGAAACTCAAACTGAAAAGGATTCATGGCTCAGTGCGCAAAACTCAGGGGTAATCCAATGTCTTGCCAGAGTGAACTTTAACCCAGGCCCTGCCTAACTAGCAGTGACACAGATGCTGTTCTGCTGTTAAGCAAAGACAACTGTCGCCACTCTACTTAAAAGGATGGCCAACGGACCTCCAAACAAAAATATACCATTAGAGGAATGCAGCGTAAATAATTCAGGCTGCAAAGTCATAACAATCTTACTACTTATTCCATTAAACATGTATGCGGGTAGGAGAACATTTCCAAACACAGTGCGGATAGATGCCCTTCACTGCTGCTGTTCCAGGAGAGATCTGGCAACGTGACTTCACCTTGTTGCATTGTTACTGACCCATCACTCCACTGCTGGTAACCCAGGCTTTATCTAGCAGCAGACCCGGGACAAAGCAGCCCTTTACCCCTAGATAATACCCGGTCTTCAGGTAAGGGTGAAGGGCATTTTACTGTACCAAAACAACCTAATGCAGAATCCAAAAACTAATTTCCATAGCTAGTATTACAGTCCACCCCTTTCTTCTTTATATTCCAGGTGGAAACCTGATACATTCGGGTGCTTCTCAAGGTCTCGTGGATTCTACAGAACTGATACCACAGTAAATATTTACAATCTCTGTCTGACCCGGAAGGGTAAACCAGTTTGGATCACAGAAATACTTTATCTAGACTTCACTATTGCACAACACAAAAAGACAGATAAAAAGGTAGAAAACAAAATGTATCAATTTTAAAAGAGAACGTGCAATGTTTTCTGAAGTCAGTTTGGGTTCCTTAGTGAAGATTTTCTCGTGGAACCTTCTGTCTCCGAACTACATTGCTAGGTCTTATTAGCCTGTGGCTGAAGTTAGGCAAAACCCTAAACACACTGTACTGTAGCTGGGAGGTGCAGACCCTGCAGACAAACCCTAAACACACTGTACTGTAGCTGGGAGGTGGAGACCCTGCAGACAAACCCTAAACACACTGTACTGTAGCTGGGAGGTGCAGACCCTGCAGACAAACCCTAAACACACTGTACTGTAGCTGGGAGGTGCAGACCCTGCAGACAAACCCTAAACACACTGTACTGTAGCTGGGAGGTACAGACCCTGCAGACAAACCCTAAACACACTGTACTGTAGCTGGGAGGTGCAGACCCTGCAGACAAACCCTAAACACACTGTACTGTAGCTGGGAGGTGCAGACCCTGCAGACAAACCCTAAACACACTGTACTGTAGCTGGGAGGTGCAGACCCTGCAGACAAACCCTAAACACACTGTACTGTAGCTGGGAGGTGCAGACCCTGCAGACAAACCCTAAACACACTGTACTGTAGCTGGGAGGTGCAGACCCTGCAGACAAACCCTAAACACACTGTACTGTAGCTGGGAGGTGCAGACCCTGCAGACAAACCCTAAACACACTGTACTGTAGCTGGGAGGTGCAGACCCTGCAGACAAACCCTAAACACACTGTACTGTAGCTGGGAGGTGCAGACCCTGCAGACAAACCCTAAACACACTGTACTGTAGCTGGGAGGTGCAGACCCTGCAGACAAACCCTAAACACACTGTACTGTAGCTGGGAGGTGGAGACCCTGCAGACAAACCCTAAACACACTGTACTGTAGCTGGGAGGTGCAGACCCTGCAGACAAACCCTAAACACACTGTACTGTAGCTGGGAGGTGCAGACCCTGCAGACAAACCCTAAACACACTGTACTGTAGCTGGGAGGTGCAGACCCTGCAGACAAACCCTAAACACACTGTACTGTAGCTGGGAGGTGCAGACCCTGCAGACAAACCCTAAACACACTGTACTGTAGCTGGGAGGTGCAGACCCTGCAGACAAACCCTAAACACACTGTACTGTAGCTGGGAGGTGCAGACCCTGCAGACAAACCCTAAACACACTGTACTGTAGCTGGGAGGTGCAGACCCTGCAGACAAACCCTAAACACACTGTACTGTAGCTGGGAGGTACAGACCCTGCAGACAAACCCTAAACACACTGTACTGTAGCTGGGAGGTGCAGACCCTGCAGACAAACCCTAAACACACTGTACTGTAGCTGGGAGGTGCAGACCCTGCAGACAAACCCTAAACACACTGTACTGTAGCTGGGAGGTGCAGACCCTGCAGACAAACCCTAAACACACTGTACTGTAGCTGGGAGGTGCAGACCCTGCAGACAAACCCTAAACACACTGTACTGTAGCTGGGAGGTGCAGACCCTGCAGACAAACCCTAAACACACTGTACTGTAGCTGGGAGGTGCAGACCCTGCAGACAAACCCTAAACACACTGTACTGTAGCTGGGAGGTGCAGACCATGCAATACTGAGTTTATCGGCTCAGTGTGCAAGAATCTTACAAAACAAGACTGGCCAAAAAACTCCTTATATCATCAATGGAAATAAAAAAAGTATTGTACCGTACTTTTAACAAGCAACCCAATAACTGTGAATGTCTCCATATCCAGAACAGTTACATAAAAAACAGCATGAACATTTTGTGAATTAATAAATACAATTAAAAAAACATTGTGTCTTGCTTGCTTACTTCTTGATGTGTGCGACAGCTATATTATTGATGAAAAGCATGCGTGATAAATTAATGGACTGTCCCAGGCTTTTAATCATGCTCTCCACTGCCTGAATGCTCTCCACGTCTCCCTTCATCCCCAGTGCCTGGACCAGCCTGGTGACAGCCAGCTGCGTGGGGACCTGGTCGGCCTGCAGCATCCCCTTCAGCATGCTCAGGGCACCTGCAACGAGAGGGGAGTGAGACACTACAGCAGCACCTACAACCAAGGGGAGCATTCAACAAGCAAACTGCAGCACGATATTCAAAATCTGCTACTAGTATTAAAGAGCATGGTACCAAACTTTAAAACAGTTGAACATTTCAAAGGGTTGCACTTCTGCACGATCCCCTGGGGAAAATGACAGTTGTAGGTATTTTCTGAAGAATGAACTATTAAAAAAATAAAAGTACAACGTATTTGAGCAATACATAAACAAACACACATGTATACATATTACGCAGATACACAAAAGCCTAATCGGATATTGATAAACTCTTATAATATATATATAAATATATATATAATATGTATATGATAATATATTATATCCTGTATATATATATATATATATATATATATATATATATATATATATATTACACATACATACATACATACACACACACAGCTCTGGAAAAAATTAAGAGACCACTGCAAAATTATCAGTTTCTCTGGTTTTACTATTTATAGGTACGTGTTTGGGTGAAATGAACATTTTTGTTTTATTCTATAAACTACTGACAACATTTCTCCCAAATTCCAAATAAAAATATTGTCATTTAGAGCATTTATTTGCAGAAAATGACAACTGGTCAAAATAACAAAAAAGATGCAGTGTTGTCAGACCTCGAATAATGCAAAGAAAATAAGTTCAGATTCATTTTTAAACAACACAATACTAATGTTTTAACTTAGGAAGAGTTCAGAAATCAATATTTGGTGGAATAACCCTGATTTTCAAGCACAGCTTTCATGCGTCTTGGCATGCTCTCCACCAGTCTTTCACATTGATGTTGGGTGACTTTATGCCACTCTTGGCGCAAAAATTCAAGCAGCTCGGCTTTGTTTGATGGCTTGTGACCATCCATCTTCCTCTTGATCACATTCCAGAGGTTTTCAATGGGGTTCAGGTCTGGAGATTGGGCTGGCCATGACAGGGTCTTGATTTGGTGGTCTTCCATCCACACCTTGATTGACCTGGCTGTGTGGCATGGCGCATTGTCCTGCTGGAAAAAACAATCCTCAGAGTTGGGGAACATTGTCAGAGCAGAAGGAAGCAAGTTTTCTTCCGGGACAACCTTGTACTTGGCTTGATTCATGTGTCCTTCACAAAGACAAATCTGCCCGATTCCAGCCTTACTGAAGCACCCCCAGATCATCAGTTTGGTGGTTCCTCCACCACATTTCACAGTGGGTTCGAGACACTGTGGCTTGTAGGCCTCTCCAGGTCTCCGTCTAACCATTAGACGACCAGGTGTTGGGCAAAGCTGAAAATTGGACTCATCAGAGAAGATGACCTTACTCCAGTCCTCTACGGTCCAATCCTTATGGTCTTTTGCAAACCTCAGCCTGGCTCCTCTTTGCTTCTCATTGCAGAAGGGCTTTTTTCTAGCTTTGCACGACTTCAGACCTGCCCCTAGCAGCCTGTTTCGAACCGTCCTAAGATTTGGTTCAGGTGATCCCCTAATCAGTACCTCATTCAGTAGAATGAGGTGTGCCTGTGTTGGAATTCAACAGACACTGGAATGGAATGGCTGCCATACATGTAGAGATGCTGATTTAAGAAAAATTTGCAGTGGTCTCTTCATTTTTTCCAGAGCTGTGTATATATATATATATTATTTATTATATTATTTCTACATAAAAAGTGACCGAGGATTCTTATTTTAGTGTATTAGTGGGACAATATTAGCACTGTGCCACAGCACTCAAGACTAAAAACTTTGAGCTCCAAGGCTGCCGATCGCCTTCTCCCATCACAGGTCAATGGTCTGCTCTCCACCTCCAGCACCACGGCCCGCAGTCTCCTATCTACCTACAGCACCACGGCCCCGCAGTCTCCTATCTACCTACAGCACCGTGGCCCCACAGTCTCCTATCTACCTACAGCAACGCGGCCCACAGTCTGCTCTCCACCTACAGCACCGCGGCCCCGCAGTCTTCTTTCTACCTAGAGCACCCCGGCCCGCAGTCTATCTACCTACAACACCGCAGCCCGCAGTCTGCTCTCCACCTACAGCACCGCGGCCCCGCAGTCTCCTATCTACCTACAGCACCGTGGCCCCGCAGTCTCCTATCTACCTACAGCACCGTGGCCCCACAGTCTCCTCTCCACCTACAGCAACGCGGCCCACAGTCTGCTCTCCACCTACAGCACCACGGCCCCGCAGTCTCCTATCTACCTAGAGCACCCCGGCCCGCAGTCTATCTACCTACAACACCGCAGCCCGCAGTCTGCTCTCCACCTACAGCACCACGGCCCCGCAGTCTCCTATCTACCTACAGCACCGTGGCCCCACAGTCTCCTATCTACCTACAGCACCGTGGCCCCACAGTCTCCTCTCCACCTACAGCAATGCGGCCCGCAGTCTGCTCTCCACCTAAAGCACCGCGGCCCCGCAGTCTCCTATCTACCTACAGCACCGTGGCCCTGCAGTCTCCTCTCCACCTACAGCACCGTGGCCCTGCAGTCTCCTCTCCACCTACAGCACCGCGGCCCACAGTCTCCTCTCCACCTACAGCACCGCGGCCCCACAGTCTCCTCTCCACCTACAGCACCGCGGCCCCACAGTCTCCTCTCCACCTACAGCACCGCGGCCCACAGTCTGCTCTCCACCTCCAGCACACTGCCGCAGGAATAACATTGCTTATTCAATTCAGTAGGTTTCCAAATTAGATGTATTCAAAACAATGTGATGGCCTGAGCGCAACTTGTGCGCCAAGGAACAGCGCTGGAGGAAATATTATGCACCCCAAAGGTGAAACCTCATGTCAAAGCAGCGTTTATGTATTCAGGAGCTAATGGGACTCATTTAAAACACCAAACAAAAGAACCAATGTTCCCCCTGACAGATGTATTCCTACACAATGTGACCTGTAATGCCAGTGCCACTGTTTGGATGTGTCATTTCTTTCAATTGCCTGCTCAGTCTTTAAAAGAGGGGGCTGTCAGGGGACTGCTTTAGATGTGACACCTGCCATGAGGGCATTCTGAGAAAAGGCGATGCTGTCTCTCAGGAGGGCTTACATTCATGATAATCTGATACATCTTATAATAATAATAATAATAATAATAATAATAATAATAATAATAATAATAATAATAGTCTTGCTGGTACTGGGATTTACTGCAATAAAAGCTGTGACTTTATACAAACACTGGAGCAGTTTATCCCTGTGCTTACAACTGCTTAAATGCAGCAGTCCAGAATATAACGCTTATAATAGCAGTAAGGCCATGTGTTTGAGGGTTACATAGTGTAAACTGTGTATGCAGTTCTACTTGTCTATAATGCACTCCTGGGGGTGATCTGCACTGTGCTTGGGGGTTACCTAGGGGTAACCCGGTCGTGTCCCATCCCTTCAGTATGAAATTAATGTCTGTAATGCACTCCCCGGGACTTTTCTCCTTTTGCACACAGAAAGTCGAGCAGAGCTGAAACAGCCAGGTCCAGTCTGTCCTTGGGGACTGAAAACCATTCAGGTTCAAATCCAATCACTGCGCCCACCCTTACCTTAACCCTAACCCCCAACCCCCGACCCTGACCCTGACCCCAACCCTCCGTAGGGGGAGAAGTGGGTTCAAATCTTAGCTCAGTCACTAGTGTCCTATCATGGGCACGTTCACATGATCCGCTCCAACAATAACAAGCAGGAAATTGAAATATACCCTATACCGAGATTAAGTGTCTGGTTAACTTTGGCTAAAATTTCAGATCAGACGCTGCAGTGAATACCGCACTGTAGGGAAGTGCATTGCTAAACATACTCAATGTCCTTCCAATATGTTATAAAGCTACAGGTTCCATGGCAGTATATACAGTAACAGCACATATTTCATACCACTCTCAATCTAGAGAATATTTAGCCTGTTCCATACCCCCCCAACCAGCTCCCACACAAACACATTTTTTTCACAGAGAGTCGTATTGCTATTAAAGAAACCGAAAGCTTATGCTGCCCCGCCCCCACAGTGAAACATACTCTGCATGCCTAACGATCCTCACAGATAACTGTTCTTCTTCCTTAAAATAATAAAAAACAAACAAAAAAACGAAACAGCGAGTTGTGTTTAATGGAATGGAAAGTGGCCAAATGACAAGCGCATTCCTATTGAAGCTGGTATTATAAATGCATGTAGAGTCATTTATGTCTCTCAGCTCCCACAAAAGGCTCTTGATAAGCAGGCAATTTGCTAAATGGACTCCTTTATAGGAGGATGCGAATGGCAAAGCAGTGAGAGAATCCGGAGAGGCAGTAATGCGATGCTGAGGTCACACAGCGTGACATACCTTTCAGATTGTCCCGCCTCACTTGGGTGATGAGGAGGAGGCTGCTGGCCGTGTCGCTCAGAGTGAAGCCTGAGATTCGGCTCCTGGCTCTGAAAGAAGCAGACAGTTCCAAAGGAATTACTGACATGCATCCGATACCATAATAAACAGGTGAGCAGCAAGGTGAAATTAGAGGAGAGAAAAAAACAATACAGACCATCAACTAGCATATACAAAAAATATATATATATTTATCACCCTCCCCTCCCCTCCCTCCCCAGACAGCTTCTGTATTCCTCTGTCAAACTGTTTCTTATTATTTCCCCCTTTTTTTTTTTATTCTGACAGAGTTGACAAGACAGGCAAAAGGAGCCACAAAGAGAATAAGGAAGAGATTTGGGACAGAAATGCTGGCTCATGTGATTAGAGAAGAACAAAGAAATGTGTTAAATATATGTATGTGTGTGTGTGAGAGGAGGGTTACCACCGTGTGTAACGCTGGATGTAAATCACTACATGTGGTCTTTGTAACTACAGTATAAGGCACTCTCTTAAAAATGCAGGTGAAGTTTCTGGTACAGGGCTGGAATTCTAAACAGGAATGTCCTGCAGCTGGTCCAAAAAAAATATACATAATTGACTAAGTTTATATATAATTGACTGAGCTCTGGTGGTTTCAATAACCAGTACTGAAATGAAAATGCAATAGATGTGTGTCAATCTCCAGGTTCAGAAATGTCAAGTACCACACTGTAATGTAAAGCAAATGCACAATAACGGGCTTCAAAATGCTAAATCATCCAGTCTCACTCAATAAAGCCCCACCGATGATCTTTCAGCACGAAGTGAGCATCCTCCAGCTCCGCAGCGTGAGCAGACTCTCGGGTAAACGAACGTGTCAATATTTACTTATCCTCATCAATCCAAAGAAAATCGTGATGAGCAGACTCTCGGGTGAACGAACGTGTCAATATTTACTTATCCTCATCAATCCAAAGAAAATCGTGATAAGCAGACTCTCGGGTAAACGAACGTGTCAATATTTACTTATCCTCATCAATCCAAAGAAAATCGTGATAAGCAGACTCTCGGGTAAACGAACGTGTCAATATTTACTTATCCTCATCAATCCCACAAAATCCTGCACACAGCACCTGGTAAGACCATCCCGGGGGGGGGGGGGTTGCTAATGCAGTGGGAGCTGGTCTTTGGATTCCTCCTGTCCCCTGCACTCAATCCTCTTAATCGCCACATAAGCGCCCTATTGCTCAGTTCGGACGTTTCCTTTGCCCATCTGTCCAAATCTTTTCCTGCGTCTCGATCATTGCATCTCTGCGGTGATTAAAACGGTGTACCCCATGTCATAGCAGTAATCTCAGATTCCAACAACAACAAAAAAAAAAACACTGTGCCAACTAGCAGGTCAAGACTGGATTAAAAAGTTTGGCAAATAAAGAAGCTGCGAATTCAATAGGGAGGAATCAAACAGGGATAGTTTCTAACTGGGATTAGCTGACAAAGCGAGTTGGTACGAGAATAGCAGGGCTTCATTGTAATGTACTGGAGCGAGTGCCTTTATTCGGGGGGCCACGGATACGATCTCTGGCAGAAATCAGTATGTGTCTGCTGAGAGGGGCCAGCTTTTCTTCTCAGCGTTTCAGTACGGTTAGCAAACTTATCTATCTCAAGGCGTTGTGTGGTTGGAAAACAAAAAAAGGATTTATCACAAGGTAACTTTCTACAACCTACACCCAAATGAACTGCATTAGTCATACTTAAAAAAAACACACACACAGGCACAGGTATACATGTTAGACCTCTGTGCAGCTCTGTAGTGTTGAGTGCAGTTCTTTTTCCTATAGACTTGTGTGCAGCACTGCAGTGTGGCAGAAGTTAAATGTGATCCATGTCAACGCTCTTGCTCAGGAGCCCTTCAGTGGCTGCCAGTATATCATATTGTTTCCTATAGTTATTGATTGAACTGCAATGAGCCAGTTAAGGGTTTATTAAGCCAACGCACATGTCTTTAACCTTCATGGCATCCTCCAGGTTGCCTTCGGCCAGCAGAGACTTGATAAGGCTGTTGTAGGCAGCAGAGTGGAGAGCCAGGTCTTTGCTCTCAGCGTCAGACAGGACCCTGTACGCCTCTGGAACGACCAAAAACAAACCCATACAATGAATACACAAGCCATTCGGACTCAGCGCAACATGCATTATGGACAGTTCTCCCTTGAATCCGTACTATTTAAAAGATAATAACTCTGTTTTCCAGGGATGTCCTCCCGGTTAAGAGGGACTGTGTGACTGAATCCTTGTTTTTTATTTTATTTGGTATTGACCTGTATGTATCTCTGACACCAGGGTCAACACCAAGAGAGATGTCAAACGGGTCTCTAATGCACACATATTAGACAGGACCATGGTTTAATGTAGAGGACAGAAACATGGCTCTGGAGTTTCACAACAGCCTCATACCAGGGAGTGTCCGATAATCAGACATCCTACAGTGAAACAGCACACCTTCAATAACTTTACAGGTATGTGTTGTCAGAAAAGCGCCAGGGAGAAATAAAAACAATCAGGTAAGCAGTGACCTCCGCTCATGTTCTTCTTGCAGAGGGCCATGATGCGGCGCTGGTACTCGATGGGCGAGTCAGCAGGGAGGGAGGCCGGGGTGCTGGAGGCTTTGCCCTTTGTCTTCTCCATCTCTGCAGCCTCCTCAAACCACGCCTGCAGGGTCACACACAGAGAAGGAGAGTCATGCTGGTTTTACTTTTAAACAGAACTGTGTTTGCACGTGCTTCCTGTACTGTGTAACTCAAGTCTGTCCAATAGCACTTGTTTGGTTGCACTCTGTGCTGGACACCGACACTGTATGCAGCCAGCATTGCACATTATAACAACAGAAACAATATTAAAGTGTATGTCCGTAAGGGATTTTGGGAGTGCTTTAGATTAAGTGACGTGCATGTAATTACATGGTAACCACTGGTGGAATAAGCATGTAATTGTAATGTGACATGGTATTACCAAGTTATTACATCAGGTATGAACCGCCGATAGCTACCCAGACACTACAATGTAATCACATGTTAATTCATGTCTTGTAATCTAAAGTGTTGCTAGAATTGTCTAGGTGTCCCGTTTTAGAATGCTTTAACGGTTTATTTGGGGCACCTGTGACCCAAGGAGAAGGGTACATTATTATTAGGGTGTTGATTATGATGATTATGGCAAAGCTACAAAAAATAAGGACACTGACCAAAAATACAAAGTTAAATATATATAAACACACGTATATTAACATATATCTACATATGAAAAGTAATAACTTACTTTAACTTAGTGATGCTTTGCTTCATAATACCCATGGAGAAAAACAAGGTCTTATCTTTTACGATTCCATGATCATCCACCTCAAAACCTAAATAATTCCATACTTCACTGCTCACAGACTTTGGGGGTTTAGATGTTCTAGCCATTCTGGAAGTAACTGAATCTTAAGCTGATCTGCATATAAATGCTGACTCCCGACACCTCTAAAAGTATTAAGTATGGTGTCATCTCAAATTTTCAATTACTTTGAGATGGGTTTTGATGTCTAAAAAGTACATTGTTTATACATACCGAAAGTTTGAAATTCTGCAAAAAACGGCACGACTCTGGCAACAATCAGATGTCCAATAGTGGCAAACTTAATGCAGCATGCAAATAGCATTTTGTACCTAAATGCCAATCAATGGAATGAAATGCTTAAATAACACTTTAGTGTGCAGTGTTTCGAAACAGACCGCAGTTGGCATGTACAGAGTTTATTTATTTATTTATTAAAATATGTTGATTATAATATGTTTGTATTTTAGCAGTATTACCAATAAAAAAAGTATGCCTCTGCAAGCATACAAGAATTTGAATCAAACCCCATGATATGGAAATTATTATCAATACAGAAATTATATCAATATTGGTGCCCATCCCTAATACATATAAAAGAAAAACAATAACATAAAACTAATAGTTTTTTGTTTGTTTGACTACGGCAGAAAGTCGGTCAGATTTGTTGACTGCTGACTGCAGGAGACGGTAGACGTGGTAGAATTAGTGAGGATTTAAGACCTGCTTACTTGCTGTAAATATCTGGATTCTACTGATCATCCAAAAATCCAATATTGCACCCTTAATAAAAGCACCAGGATTTATGGATCAGTGAGGAGACTGATGAGGACGAAGTGATCTCACAAAACCAGCTTAACAAGGAGCTGGCATGGACTGGCAAAGGACTTGAGAGCAGGAACACTAACAGACATAATAAAAAGAGGAAACACACTTCTAACACTTAAGACCCGAGCACAAGACAACTCTATCTGATCCTTTATACCTTTCATTCATTCTTGCAGTATCTGACACCTGCTCTCACCTGTATACTGCCCCCGTGTTATTCCACACTCTAATTTAGGTCAGGGACAGAAACCGACATGGTATGCCATATCAACAGCATAGGTCTGGCAAGCTTTTAAGAAAAGGAAAACCGGCCTTTAACTGAAATGAAGAGGGGGCTTTGCCAAGGGTGTGGTCAACTTGCCTGAATGAAAGTAAGCAGCCCTACCTCGGGCACCTCGAACGGCACCTCCTGCCCGTTGCTCTTCAGAATGTCAGCCAGCAGCCTCAGGGTCCGCTCCCGCGGGATGACGTTCTCCTCCTGCATCTTCATCCAGGTGGCTTCAGCCTTCCTCCAGTCATTGTTCTCCTCTGAATGAGGAGAAAACCAATGCAAATAAGATCAAAGGACTAAAGCTACCTCTCCAAAATAGCCCTAACACATGTGTTAGAAAAGCACCCACGTCAGTATCACTGATTGCAGCAGTCCGCAGTACATTGGGTGAACACTGTCACTGAACGCAGGGTTGGACAATATTATAGATCAAATTTTAAGCTACCAAACTGATCAATTTAATTATAAAATTACAACATCTGGCCCCCAGGTGGCACGGCATGCTATTCAGCTGTCATGTTACACTGTTTAAAAGGAATTGCCCAACTTACTGCAGAGTCTGGTGAGATAGTAGTACATCTCGTCCCGATCACACTCAAACAGCTTCCGAGTCATCTCCACCATGTTCTCCAGAGTCTCCATCTGCACAAACAACAAGGTGACACTCTGCACTCTCACAAGCCTCTCCACTAGACACTTCCCTACAGAACACAGCTCCACACAGACCAGAGCAATCCTGCTGCCAACAGGGCACGGGAGTCTACAGTCTCTCCCTGGAGTGCGAGATGCAATGGGCTAGTCAAACTACATTCTGCAAAATACGGACTGTTTATATTGTAAACTTGCTAGACCTTATCAATTTTCACTATTCACACAAAGGGGTGTTGCAATGCCTATGTAAGGGCTCTGTACTATTTGCACGTCCTCTTACTAGCTCATGCTACTGTTGGGTGGTATGGTGCTCCTACCTGGTTGGCAGCAATGCACTTCTCAGAAAACCACTGCAGCCGCCCAGGACGAGACCTCAGCCCAGGAGTCTGCAGAGATACAAGAGAGAGACACACGGAGAAGGGTTACTGACAGGCAGCTCCACTGTGCAAGCAATGAAAACTACATGGGTTACTGACAGGCAGCAATGAAGACTATAGGGCAGGGGTACTCAGTTATTTTAGCCTATCATTTTAGGTCCAAAATCCTTGGTTACAGCAAGGTCCGGAGCATATTTTCACTCACATCCCCATACCGATAAACACAGAGTTACACAAAAATAGTTTTTACAAGTGTTGGTTTGAACGTTCTTCACTAGGTTTAAGGAGTTTCTGGGGGAATCAAAATTCGGTCTAATTTTTACTAGCCTGCCTTCTTTACTGATTTGTTACTGCAGGAGTTATTTTCCTGCCATAACCACAGAACAGTATAACTATTGTATTCTTATGTGTGTGTCTGTGTTAGCAGAGCCAAACATTGTGTTTCACCATTGCAAAAACAAAGCACACTGTAGCAAACAAAACTGAAAGAAAAGAAGAAAAAACCTGGACTGAAAACTCACCGTGCTTTCTCTTTCAAGTGAATTAAAATTAAAAACTCCTTATAAATAATAAACACAGTAATTTTACATTCAGTACATTTATCAGTCAGCTAATACACGCAGTAAGTGTGAGAAGCAGCAGGTCCTCAAAGGCCTTGAGTTACAGCTGAGCTCAGAAAGAGCAACACAGCAGCCGTGATACTGTTCACCTGTACATTGTGTTTCGTTCATAGCTCGCATTGAGTATCTGCTACTTATTAGCACAGCGACACCTACTGTACCCTTGCACACCACACTCTCAGAAGAACTATCCTGTCTGAAAAATTCACAGCACTTCCAATGTGAATGCAAGTAAAAACAGATTGGCATATGACTTGGCGGTCCAGTCAAAACATACTTATTGAGTACCATGCTATAAGGGTTACTGACAGGCACCAATGAAGACTATAAGGGTTACTGACAGGCACCAATGAAGACTATAGGGGGCAGGATGACAAACATGGGCAGCCCATGGGCATTAAGATGAGCCTTAAACAAAAAAAAAAAAACGTTACACAAACAAACTAGGCTAGTGCTGGTCTATGGGCCCATTATGAAAATAGTTCAAAGTTTGGCCGCCATTTTTATTTAATTTTTTTGAAAAGAAAGAAAGGAATACAAAAATCCTGAAGTTCTATAGCCAGAAACAATTCAGAACAATAACTGGTCCTGTGGCCCACAGTCAAGCGTTTACAATACTGATCTTCAACTTCCAGTAAATAACAGTGAAACCTCACTTGTGACTTTCATTCTAGCCAGCGCTTGAGTGATGAGCAGAGTCTATATGCTCCCCCCTTGTCCACCCCATGCTGTACTAGTCTCGGATCAGCAGGTGTGGGGGGCTCATGTCTGCTGCAGATAGGCTCCATCCTCACTCTACCCAACCCCAGTGACCTGGACGAGGAGACAGCGAGGCAGCCAGCAGGGGGTAGCTCAGAGGAGACAGCAAAGGTAATTCTGTTCCAGTTAAACACAGCTGGATTAAATTGTTAGTAAAAGATGAAGCCATATCTATGAAACTAAGAGAAGCACTGAGAATTAGAGCACTGGATTAAAAGACAACATCTATATTTTGTGGTTCATAACTCAGTGCACAACAGACAGATAGACTGAATGCTGTGTGAATGATTTGCTGCACAAGCCGATTATTCGGATCACGCTATCCAGAGAAACCAGGTGCTGACGACATGGAGAGGGTCACTGGTCTTGCTGCAATGCACACAAACCCCAGCAGCTGTTTCTTCATTTCTTTCACTCACAATGGTAAAATCAGCCTGACCAACACCAATGACCCTCACCTGGTTTCTGTGGAGAGCTGGATCTGAATACTCATAGAAATGTACTTGTGCAGCACTGCTTGCTACCAATGAGGAAATTCCTGTAGGGAGTTGGCATTATGCAATTAAGCTCTGCAATTGCAAAGGCATGGGAAAGACCAACAGCCATTAAGACCTGCATGTGGAAAGCAGGCTCTTTAAGCGTACTTCTGGGCAGTAAAGCATCCTCTTCTGAAGACTTGTTGAATTCACTGCCGGAGAGCAGAAACACATTAAACACCCTCCCAGGAAGCCTCTGCAGCCCCTGCGTTGAGGGCTTTGAAAAACACGCACCATATTTAATCTTCAATGAAGAGCAAAATCTGTTCTTAGTTAGCTGGCCAGCATTTCATTCTCTATTTTAACAATAAATAAATAAATAAATGATAATTAGCCCAACAGATATGAGCAAGGTTAGGTTTTAAATAATAATATATATATTTTTTTTATATATAATTACATTTCTGCCACACCACTTTGGTACTGAGATCAGAAACGAACTATCCTGCTCGCTTTTAATTCTGAGCACATCATTTCACATGTACAGTACAAGATAAGTTTGAATAAAGGGATTTGCAGCACTGTAAAACAATGTGATAACTGCAGTTTGGGGTTAAGTTATTATGACAGTCTATGGTCCTATTATGAAGCAAAATAAACATTTCTAATACTCTTGTACAAAAAAATGTCCTAAGCAAGTTTCATCACAATTGACTAAACACGAAGCAGCTCTAGATACACTGTATCGAGTACTCGAAAGGGTCTATTACTGTCCCTTAATTCTCCTAATCCCTCAATGGGAAAACATTCCTGCATAAAATAAAAACAGATGTCATGAAATGAACAGTCGTCATTCAAATCTTACACAATCCTCCTCCCGACAAATTAAACATTCTTCGGTTTCCATCGCATTGACTCCGATTCTTAGGACATGACAAAGTGCAAGTGGTACAAGTTTCAATATTGCCTGCGAGCTGCATGCCGCTGACCCAGCCCTCCTGGCAAACCCCTGCAGCAGCAGGCTGCCCTGATGAGCCTGCCGCTGTGCAGCTGGGATCGCCACTCGCAAAGCCCACATTAAGCACTCTTTTTTGCATATTGAGATCTTTTTTTCTCGCTTACAACAGCCAGCAATCCTCAAAAGAACGTCTAGGTCAAATTAAGTAAATCTCCAGGCTGGTGTGGGAGTACTGTACTGCTCCCTCAGAGCACAGCGCTGGAGGAAGCCGAGGGAAAGCAGCCCCATCAATACAATCAACTGGCACCTCCATCACTAGAGGCTGCGCTTTTCAGCCAAATCATGTTTTTCTTTATTTCTATAACTGATGAGAATGAAACAGTGCGTCTTAAAATGATAAAAATACAGAAAAGCAGAGTTTATAGCACTGTTGATTTTTTCAGTATTATTATTACTACTACACAATAAGTATTAATGAACATGAGCCCAAGGCAAGTGTTTCTATTGGCCAAGTGTAGTAATTTACATGGTTACCAGGTTACTTCATTATTTCATTTATGCTAAGCGTTGGTTATTGAAGTTTATGGCGCCTTCTGTCTGTGTGGGTTCAATGTAGTGAGCTCAGTGCCGGCTGGTCCAGCACAGGTATAGTGACCTAGATAGGAGGCAGTGCTGTTTGGTAACGAACAGAGATTTTTTTTTAACTGAACCACTGCACATATATTTAGTCTAATTGAACTGCGATGAATGTTTCATCCAGGACTGCAGTATAACTGCTGGGCTACTAAGGTACGTTCAGCAGTATGACTGCATGGTTGAGGAGACACTTACGTGGTCTGGGTTGGATTTGCACTTTTGCTTTGTAATAAACGACTGCCTATCTGTGCTGCAAAGGTCTGAGCTTTAAAGAAGTATAGCCTTTCCCAAGTCAGTAACAGTACTAGATAGTTGGCCTGATGGATGCAATGGGTCTGAATAACCAGCGTGCCCCCAGCAGCTCGGACTTGTAGCGTCAGAGGGCTGACGAAGAGGATGTAGGAACTCCCGCAGTGGAGGATCAGCGAGCGGGGCATGAAGACTGCAATGAGAGGAGCAGGGACACCAGCACACTGTCAATGAGAGAACCGATCCTACTGTAATAAGACCAGCACACCGTCAATGAGAGAACCGATCCTACTGTAATAAGACCAGCACACCGTCAATGAGAGAACCGATCCTACTGTAATAAGACCAGCACACCGTCAATGAGAGAACCGATCCTACTGTAATAAGACCAGCACACAGTCAATGAGAGAACCGATCCTACTGTAATCAGACCAGCACACCATCAATGAGAGAACCGATCCTACTGTAATAAGACCAGCACACCGTCAATGAGAGAACCGATCCTACTGTAATCAGACCAGCACACAGTCAATGAGAGAACCGATCCTACTGTAATCAGACCAGCACACCATCAATGAGAGAACCGATCCTACTGTAATAAGACCAGCACACAGTCAATGAGAGAACCGATCCTACTGTAATCAGACCAGCACACCGTCAATGAGAGAACCGATCCTACTGTAATCAGACCAGCACACAGTCAATGAGAGAACCGATCCTACTGTAATCAGACCAGCACACAGTCAATGAGAGAACTGATCCTACTGTAATCAGACCAGCAGGGACACCAGCACACCGTCAATGAGAGAACCGATCCTACTGTAATCAGACCAGCACACCGTCAATGAGAGAACCGATCCTACTGTAATCCAGCACACCGTCAATGAGAGAACCGATCCTACTGTAATAAGACCAGCACACCGTCAATGAGAGAACCGATCCTACTGTAATCAGACCAGCACACCGTCAATGAGAGAACCGATCCTACTGTAATAAGACCAGCACACCGTCAATGAGAGAACCGATCCTACTGTAATCAGACCAGCACACAGTCAATGAGAGAACCGATCCTACTGTAATCAGACCAGCAGGGACACCACACCGTCAATGAGAGAACCGATCCTACTGTAATCAGACCAGCACACCAGTCAATGAGAGAACCGATCCTACTGTAATCAGACCAGCACACCGTCAATGAGAGAACCGATCCTACTGTAATCAGACCAGCAGGGACACCAGCACACCGTCAATGAGAGAACCGATCCTACTGTAATCAGACCAGCAGGGACACCAGCACACCGTCAATGAGAGAACTGATCCTACTGTAATCAGACCAGCAGGGAGACCAGCACACCGTCAATGAGAGAACCGATCCTACTGTAATCAGACCAGCAGGGACACCAGCACACCGTCAATGAGAGAACCGATCCTACTGTAATCAGACCAGCACACCGTCAATGAGAGAACCGATCCTACTGTAATCAGACCAGCAGGGACACCAGCACACCGTCAATGAGAGAACCGATCCTACTGTAATCAGACCAGACCAGCACACCGTCAATGAGAGAACCGATCCTACTGTAATCAGACCAGCAGGGACACCAGCACACCGTCAATGAGAGAACCGATCCTACTGTAATCAGACCAGCAGGGACACCAGCACACCGTCAATGAGAGAACCGATCCTACTGTAATCAGACCAGCAGGGACACCAGCACACCGTCAATGAGAGAACCGATCCTACTGTAATCAGACCAGCAGGGACACCAGCACACCGTCAATGAGAGAACCGATCCTACTGTAATCAGACCAGCAGGGACACCAGCACACCGTCAATGAGAGAACCGATCCTACTGTAATCAGACCAGCAGGGACACCAGCACACCGTCAATGAGAGAACCGATCCTACTGTAATCAGACCAGCAGGGACACCAGCACACCGTCAATGAGAGAACCGATCCTACTGTAATCAGACCAGCAGGGACACCAGCACACCGTCAATGAGAGAACCGATCCTACTGTAATCAGACCAGCAGGGACACCAGCACACCGTCAATGAGAGAACCGATCCTACTGTAATCAGACCAGCAGGGACACCAGCACACCCTCAATGAGAGAACCGATCCTACTGTAATCAGACCAGCAGGGACACCAGCACACCGTCAATGAGAGAACTGATCCTGATGTAATCAGACCAGCAGGGACACCAGCACACCGTCAATGAGAGAACCGATCCTACTGTAATCAGACCAGCAGGGACACCAGCACACCGTCAATGAGAGAACTGATCCTACTGTAATCAGACCAGCACATCGTCAATGAGAGAACCGATCCTACTGTAATCAGACCAGCACAGCGTCAATGAGAGAACCGAAAGAAAGAAAGAAAGAAAGAGGTGTTCCCTACAAAAGCAACAGCAGAATTGACCTTATCAAATTAAATTGTAGGGTCATTTTGGTTTAAAACAGTAAGTGCTGCATATAGAATCAAACACTGCCCGGCTAACTAAAGAACATCTTTTGACCTCCCAGTTTGGGTCAAACATGATGCGAGTTTTAAAAACCCTTGACGCTTTCACTGAACCAGAGTGCTTTCCAAATTAAAGTTGTTTTTTTCAATCAAACAATTAACAGTTTGAGTGGGTTTCAAGCCTACAGAAAGCCACTTACGTTTTGAAGTATTAAAGAATACATGAAAATGTACGTGCTCTCCTGGCATCCTCTTATGTGTGCTGCCGATCTAACACGCAGCTACAGGAGGCTGCTGTCCACTGCCTGGTGGAGCATCTTGGTAAACCTTTTTTTTGTTTTTTGGAGTGTGCAGTACTGTATGTCATGTAAATCAGCAGCTAGTACAGATTACAGGCCAAAATGAACAGCATACTAACAAATGTTCTTTTTTTGTGCAGGACAATGTGCATGTATAACGGGCAGTGTTGTGTGATACACTGTCGTTACAGATTCTGTCCCGTCAGTGAGATGAGGTTAAAAGCTCTATAACCACAAATGCAGATGAGCCTGGCTCTTTTGCATTATGGTTAAGACACAAAACAGAAGCAGTGCTAAATACTGTCAAACCTAAATCTCTTTAAAGGGACAGCAGCAGTGTCTGCATCTGCTGGCAATGAACCCAAACCCCTATCTTGTAAGGTGACTTCTACATACTGATAGCCTGACTTTGCCCCAAGCCACAACTCCTTTTCTGTTTTTATATACGTATGTCAATTCTCAAGTAAGAGCATTTAGGGACACAGCTTAAAAACTACAAGATTACCCTCCCCGGCCCCCATAATATGCGAAACCCTGTCCTTAAAAGGAGGCCACAACCGCTTATCTTGTAAACTAGGCACACTAAGCCAGATTCAGAGAATTTAGAGTCCAACGCACATTAAAATCTGTAAATCACTTTGTTACATATTGAATGTAACCCTACCATTTCTTATCCGCAGGAGGAAGTTGTGTCTTTTGATGATTTTTCTAATAAGGCTCTGTATAATATCGAAAGCAATCTAGAAAGAGCATGGCTGTAATCCTCAGCCCTGTGTTCCCCACAGATTAACTTCATCCAAAGCTACCCAAAGTTCAGGAAAGCTGCTGACTGTGTAATGTGCAATGACAAGACCTCGCCCGGTCCAGTGGGCTCGTGTGCCCTCTGCACAACATGCTGCAGATCTATTGCTTTGCTTTCCAAAAGATCAGGGGGTGTCTAGACAAGCCTAAAGCAAATCGGGTCACTTGCACTGCCAGGTTAAAGCAAAACCCCTTCATAGGAATTGATGCAGGAATGTTAAATGAAGAACTACAAAGAATAAATTAATTTAGGATCGCAGCACTCCAAGTGAAGCTGGCTACATGAACATCATAGATGTACAAATACAGGGGTCCTTTACATTTTTAAAAGAAAAAAAAACATTACTTCTAATTATTAGCACACAGTCACCCAAGTATTTGGGTAGTAAAAAAAAAAAAGAGAAAAATCACAAAGAAAGTGATTTCTATAATTTCTAATTGTTCTATTGAAAGATATAAATTAAAGCAGAGAGTCAGATTTATATTAAAAACAACTAATTATTACATACCTTGCATACAATGAGAAATAACATGCAAAAAACTAATTTCACACTTTAACAAATGGTGTAAAGAAGGTTAAACAAATACAGTGAGTATACTTTAGATGAGAACTCTGCAAGGAATGCTGTCAACAGATGCTTTTCTCCTTGGAATTGGAAGCCGATTTGAAAAAGAAATACACCTGAAAATGTATGTGTGCTTGTAATAAAACATATACAGCGTGCTTGTAATAAAACATACACCACGTGCTCGTAATGCAGCACATACCGTGTGCTCGTAATGCAGCACATACAGCGTGCTCGTAATAAAACATATACAGCGTGCTCGTAATAAAACATATAACACGTGCTCTTAATAAAATATACTACGTACTTGTAATAAAATATATACCGTGTGCTCGTAATACAACATATACAGCATGCTCATAATAAAACATATACAGCGTGCTCGTAATAAAACATATACAGCGTGGTCGTAATAAAACATATACAGCGTGGTCGTAATAAAACATATACAGCGTGGTCGTAATAAAACATATAACACGTGCTCTTAATAAAATATACTTGTAATAAAATATATACCGTGTGCTCGTAATACAACATATACAGCATGCTCATAATAAAACATATACCGCGTGCTCGTAATAAAACATATACCGCGTGCTCGTAATAAAATATATAAAAATCGGTCAATAAAAGTCAATCAATAATGGACTGATTGTTGCACCTCTACCAAACCCACACAACAAAACAAATTCAGGCTACTATGTGGAAGTTCTAGTCTTGGTCCCCATCATAAAGTATACACTTCAGAAACAGAATTATATATTTCTTTAAAAAGCGCAATAGAAATAGATTAGTGTGTGTAAAATGAGGTCAGTTTTTAGTTAATTACCAAGCAACAAAGTCTCATTTGAGTGCTGGGCACATAGGGAGAAAAACCCTTTAAAACAAAAACAAACAGAACGAGAGAGAGGAGGGAATTCAGATTAGCAATTAGTCAGAATTGAAGTGTAATTAAACAAGACAAACTAATTGTAATACCCATGTGATTTCTTAAGTTAATTGGCTTTAGGATGAAATGGAACATTTTAATTGAACAGAAAATTTAAAATACTGTATATAGCAGCTGATAGACGGACAAGGGGATAGAGACGGACACACTAAAGAAACACATCAATAGATCTGGCCACTGCACAGTGGTGTGAGCCTTTCCAGGTTTGAATATGACCTTGACTACCCACAGAGTAGAGGGAACATGAACAGGCGCGTCAGCAAAACCTGGAACAGATCAACACAAACCGACTATACATTGTATTCCATTTTCTATAGTAATTTCCCCTCAGTTCAATTAGGAACTTCCTAGTGACTGAGATCAACACTAAACCAGATTAGCCCGTTATGGGCTTTGCATGCTTGTCAGTTTTCTCTCTTAAGAAACACCCTGGGAATGTCACACAGACACACACACGATAATAGCGTCAGTAGCCCTTATTAGAAGCTTCAGCACACTGTGCCAGCAGTGTATCTGCTGGAGAGATCATACCACTCCTTACTTTAAAATTATATTTATAAACCAAAAACTTAGAAGAGGAGGCGGTCCGGACTGAAATAAGAAATAGGAAGAGTGATCCCTCCTGGGATACACCACCAAGTAGTTAGTTTAAGCCCTGTATCAGTACTGCAGAGGCAGACCATCCCCTTGAATATCCGCTGAGAGAGAAGAGCCTGTGCAGTGGCATTCAGGGGCTGATTAGTTGTAGCTGAAGTTCGATAGATGACTGTCGGCCATTTCATTGTTCCGGGAGGAGGGGATAAAATACTTGAGTTGAGCAACAAAAAGACAGAGCAGCAGCTAAATCCGGGAGATCTGCTGATGCCAGGGGATAAGACAGCCTGGAAAATCCTGACCACGGCAGCAGGAAAAGGTCCGCAGGTGGGGGGGGGGCACGTCAACCGCCATCTGGCCCTCTTCATTACTGTGCGATTGCCTCTCCAAGCTGCCTTGAAAGGGTTCTATTAACCTTACTGCAGACAAATGCCAGGACTCATTCCAGTACTTTAGCAGTTTTAAGCTTTCCTTTTTCATTACATTACGATTTTAATACGACCTGCAATTTGGGGTAAGATCTGCCAGCTGTTGACATCTGGACCTCTTTCAGCAGTTAACCAAATAAGGGATAGGACATGTGGGGGGGGGGGGGGGCTGATAGAGGGAAAAAGGAGATCAATTCACAGAGAAGAGAGGGGAAGGAGAGGAAAGTGGAGATGGAATTACATTCATATATGGCAGATTACAGGTACAACAGTTGTAGTCTACAGACCATTTAGAAAATAAAATGTAAGATTCTGATACACTCAGTAACTTGTGAACAATGTCCTCTCAAAGTTTGACTGCAATTGGAAATCTAAAACCCTGCAGGTACAGCCAGCAGGAATATACATCCACAGGGGGTTTAACACTAGAACCGCTGGGTTTATGCTACTACCTAGAACCACGGAAACAGCTGCTTGTCCATGTAATGTTTTACATTTAACTTGAAGCAGGCAATGCTGATTTCAATGAAGTTGTTCCAAATTTATGATGAAATGTTTTTTTTTTTTTTTTTTTTAAACTAAAACAGTCCACCATCTAATAACCAGTAAACAAAACATCTTAGTGTTGTACATGGTGTAGTACAATTGCAATAAACGTCCAGCTGTACAAATACATTCATTTTGCTTTGTTAAATCAGAAACATAACCACACACACTTAGTGTTTTGCGTTTCTGATTTATACCAAATTTTACCAAAAAATTACATGATTTTTTTTTTTTTTTTTAAACATTTATACCTGACGTGTCTATTATTCAATATTTTCCCAGCATTATTTTTTAGAAAATACACAATATTCTGATTAAAATGCTGTTTTATTTTGACTCCGACATTGTAATAAGCAGCCCTACACTGTATCCTAGGATTCAGCAGACATTTAGAAGTCAGAGGATCAAATAACATTCAAAACGTGGTTCTCTGTCACTTCACAAACACATTGTCACCGGATTCTGTTGGCCAATCAAAGCCTGATTATGGTGGCAATTGCTGGGCATAGTAACTATTAGCGTGATCAAAAACTAAATTGAAATATATTTTTAGTGGATGAGGAATGGGGACAAAACATAAATCAGTTTATGAATATTCAAAAGAAAACAAATGTTTTGAAGTATGCAAAAAGTAAAAATAGCAGAAGTGGATTAGATGAGGCAGAGGATGCATAGTGCTGCAAATACTGCTGCATTGAGGTACAATAAAAAAAAAACACTGAAAAATAAGAGACACATTAAACTAATACAAGAAAGTGAACTGAGAGACAAGCAATCCATTTCTGAGGCTTTTACACACGCTTTAATAAAAGAGAGCACAGAATGACTGTGTTAATGAGTCAGAGTGCTGTGTTTTGCTGGACAGCCACTGTTTATTGCAGAGAGGTGTGTATTGGTGACTTTGTTCGACAGTACTGTCCATCAGCTAAAACACTGACAATCTTAATCGTAAATATTTGACAGAAAATTATGATGCTTTAGTTGGTAAACTTATAGAATGCATTGATGGAAATGTCCAGTGTGACTTTTGACGCGTCACCCGATGGCTTGGACCATCCAGTTCTGTCAATTCTCTTTTATTTTTATGATTTCAAGGCGAATAATCCTGGCTTGTTTTGTGCTGATGTCACATTCATACATTCTGTAGATACAGTTCCAGCAGAACAACGACTGCCCAAACATTTGCAAAGTACCAGTAAACTTGGGAAAATGTGTGTATACTGAGATCCCCCCAATTTTTACTGATGTTTCGATTAAAACCAATTTTGTACTGATTTTATCCCTATTTAATATATTACAAGTGTACCACTGTGTTGCATTGACATGAAGAGCAAGTTACAGTGTGTATTAGTCATTCAAAGTACTCCATTCAAACACAATGTTTTCTGCATCAGGTCACAAACACGTTCCTCCTCTATCAGCTTGTTTTTCTTTCGCCATGTTTAAGTTTGTCTTTGTTTCGTCTCCAGTCACGCACTGTTTTTTTAGCATTGCGATTGCCATGCATTTCGACACATTCAACAACGTGAAGTGTTGTGTAGCATTTTCATTTTCTGTCTGACTGTCCTACTTTATCCAGTCTCAAAGTCACCTGCATTATTATAGCATTGCAGTTACAATGAATGGAAGACTTGATATGTTTACTCAGAGTTTACCAAGAGCTGTTTGCTACGGATCCCTGGTTCAGAAAGAATTTGACAAATCAATGGCTCGGGAGGGTGGGAATAAGGAAATTCATAGAGATTTACCGCTATTATGTTAAGAGTGAAGCAGTATAGCTGTGACTTTTTCATATTTCAAAGATTGGTAACTTTAAAACACAATTTTATATTTTTTTCCCATGTACACTGGGTTCCAGTCTGATATTTGCAAGCACCATGCCGTTTCCCAGTCTGATATTAACAAGCACCATGCCGTTTCCCAGTCTGATATTAACAAGCACCATGCCGTTTCCCAGTCTGATATTAACAAGCACCACGCAGTTTCCCAGTCTGATATTTGCAAGCACCATGCCGTTTCCCAGTCTGATATTAACAAGCACCTTGCCGTTTCCCAGTCTGGGTCCCAGTCTGATATTTGCAAGCACCATGCCATTACAATAACAGAGGAATATTTCACTGTTAAAAAGTTTAATGTGTTCAGCAACCCTCTCTGTACATATAGCAACAACAAAAGTAAATCAGACATGTTACACTTTGAAAAGGACAACTGTTTGTTACAGCCCTAGATTTGGGCTAGATTTGAACTGTAGGACAATAAGGTAAAGGGCTAACTGGCTCAAAAAAGTGTGAAGCTGCAGAATAGCTGAACAAACTATCTATACCATTTTCCAGAGGCTGCTTTTCTAATTTAATTTCCTATACACTAAAAGTTGACCTTATTGAGAACCTGTGACTGGGCTACAAGCAGTGCCCACAGTGCTGAAATCCTCAATTCCTTGAAAATGTGTACAAGTTCAAGGAATATAAAAAGATATAAAAAATATAAAAAACTTCCCATTTAACCCTACACCAAACCCTTTAATCATTCAACAAGATGTGGTTCTATTTTTGCCACCGAACTCAGTCCCCTATCCTAAGCTGCTTAGGATATTAAAGACAGGACCGGCATGTTAACGCAGCACACCATCAGACAGCACACTTATTATTACTCCTCGTCAAGATGCCTTGCAAATAATCCGAGCCCCGAGCAACAGCGAATTCAACTCCGCCATCTTTCTTAAGCACCACAACAAAGAGTTCTAAGCAGAGGATTAGCAACTTTACACTCAGGAATGCCGGTTTAATTTAATTCCACCCCATCCCCTCCCTCTTCTCCACAATCTCCAGATTTAATATGCAGATAATATCTCTGTCCCGTAACAGTCGCTTAACCCGAACGCACTGCGGAGAATGGAAATTCAATAAGGAGTGAAATCACGCTCTGACAATTAATTACAGGTTGGAAGAATGAAGATGGTACTTTGCACAAGCAGTGGTGTGGTATTAGCTCGCTGCAGCGCCGCTCCCTTCTTCCCCGTTTGACTGCTGTGCAGCCTGAATAGCATTAGTTAGGATTTAGTCTAAATCTAATTTAAAAAGTTGAAATTATTACAGCAATCTAATTAAGGATTTAAATAGCTGTGTGCATACGGCACAATAGGAGAAATCCCACCTCAATGATTTTGCGAGCCTCCTTGTATTTGCCCGTGTGCATGAAGGCAAAGAACAGGTCGTACAGCATTGTCATCTCACCCCGCTCCTGGCTAATGAAATCCATCGCTGAGAAACAGAGAGAGAGAAAATTTAAATATATATATATTCTGACCAGCAGTTCCTCACAGGCATTCTGTATCTGTAAGTATGCTTGCCAGTTCACAAACTCATCTTGTATTACTGTGTATTACTGAATGAAAGCAGAAGATCACTTGGTGGCTGTACTTCTTATTATATCCAGATCAGAATGTATCAAGCTCACCTTATGATAAAAAAAAAAACTGCCCTTCTTAAAAATCAACACCAAATTAATCCACAAAACCAAAAAGTGTTTAAAAAATAAAACTAATAAAAAAAATGTTAAAAAGGTGTTGTAGCCAGTACAGGAAGCAATACAATGGCTAGGACTCATCTCCCACCGTGTGCCCTGCTACCCAGCCCCTTCATGAAAAAACTCTACACCTTCCTGCCTGCCCTGGCACACACCCCCTTAACGAAAAAACTCTATACCTTCCTGCATGCCCTGGTACCCAGCCTCCTGAAGTGACTCTACAGTTTCCTCTGCTCTCTTGCATGCCCTGGTACCCAGCCCCTTGATGAAGTGACTCTACAGTTTCCGCTGCTCTCTTGCATGCCCTGGTACCCAGCCCCTTGATGAAGTGACTCTACAGTTTCCTCTGCTCTCTTGCATGCCCTAATACCCAGCCCCTTGAAGTGACTCTACAGTTTCCTCTACTCTCTTGCATGCCCTGGTACCCAGCCCCTTGATGAAGTGACTCTACAGTTTCCACAGCTCTCTTGTATGCCCTGGTACCCAGCCCCTTGATGAAGTGACTCTACAGTTTCCTCTGCTCTCTTGCATGCCCTGGTACCCAGCCCCTTGATGAAGTGACTCTACAGTTTCCTCTGCTCTCTTGCATGCCCTGGTACCCAGCCCCTTGATGAAGTGACTCTACAGTTTCCTCTGCTCTCTTGCATGCCCAGGTACCCAGTCCCTTGATGAAGTGACTCTACAGTTTCCTCTGCTCTCTTGCATGCCCTGGTACCCAGCCCTTGACAACGACAGTTTCCTCTGACCTTTCTGCAGGAGTTCAGTCTCGCCCTTCTCCACCAGCTTACACAGGACGTCATGGAGGCGAGGCATCTGGCTATACTTCCTTTGGCAGTCCATGGAAGCCTCCAGCGCAGTGGGCAGGTCCCCCCTGAAGACAGAGACAGAGTGAGAGGGTTCACAATAAGGTACTAGAGCAGGGCTGGCCAACCACAGAGTCTTATGGTTGGACAAGCCACAGGGTCTTACGGTTTTGTTCTACCCAAGTTCTCAATTACTTAATTGAACCAATTATATTCTTAATTCTGGGGTAATGCTAACTGCTCCTGTTCTTCAGGTAGCAAGTCACAGTGCAGTGTGATCAAGCCACCAAGAAACTTTTTTTCTGATCAATTGTATCCAATTTAGAAACTAACCTCACTGTGACATTATGATGGAAAGAATGAAGTGAAAACAAAGTGCACCCCTCCCTCTACTGTGATAGGCAGTGAAAAGCTGATTGGGTAATTGCAGTGCCAATCAAGCAAGTGGTGAAAGCAGAAAGGTCACGACTGGCCTTAAAAAACAAAGGGTTTGTTTCTAATACGGGACGGCAGCTCTGCAGAGAGCTAGTACAGAGAGCAGGCAATTGATTTCCAATACGGGACGGCAGCTCTGCAGAGAGCTAGTACAGAGAGCCTGCAATTCATTTCCAATACGGGACGGCAGCTCTGCAGAGTGCTCGTACAGAGAGCCTGCAATTCATTTCCAATACGGGACGGCAGCTCTGCAGAGAGCTAGTACAGAGAGCCTGCAATTCATTTCCAATACGGGACGGCAGCTCTGCAGAGAGCTCGTACAGAGAGCCTGCAATTCATTTCCAATACGGGACGGCAGCTCTGCAGAGAGCTCGTACAGAGAGCCTGCAATTCATTTCCAATACGGGACGGCAGCTCTGCAGAGAGCTAGTACAGAGAGCCTGCAATTCATTTCCAATACGGGACGGCAGCTCTGCAGAGAGCTCGTACAGAGAGCCTGCAATTCATTTCCAATACGGGACGGCAGCTCTGCAGAGAGCTAGTACAGAGAGCCTGCAATTCATTTCCAATACGGGACGGCAGCTCTGCAGAGAGCTCGTACAGAGAGCCTGCAATTCATTTCCAATACGGGACGGCAGCTCTGCAGAGAGCTCGTACAGAGAGCCTGCAATTCATTTCCAATACGGGACGGCAGCTCTGCAGAGAGCTCGTACAGAGAGCCTGCAATTCATTTCCAATACGGGACGGCAGCTCTGCAGAGAGCTCGTACAGAGAGCCTGCAATTCATTTCCAATACGGGACGGCAGCTCTGCAGAGAGCTCGTACAGAGAGCCTGCAATTCATTTCCAATACGGGACGGCAGCTCTGCAGAGAGCTCGTACAGAGAGCCTGCAATTCATTTCCAATACGGGACGGCAGCTCTGCAGAGAGCTAGTGCAGAGAGCCTGCAATTCATTTCCAATACGGGACGGCAGCTCTGCAGAGAGCTCGTACAGAGAGCCTGCAATTCATTTCCAATACGGGACGGCAGCTCTGCAGAGAGCTCGTACAGAGAGCCTGCAATTCATTTCCAATACGGGACGGCAGCTCTGCAGAGAGCTAGTGCAGAGAGCCTGCAATTCATTTCCAATACGGGACGGCAGCTCTGCAGAGAGCTCGTACAGAGAGCCTGCAATTCATTTCCAATACGGGACGGCAGCTCTGCAGAGAGCTCGTACAGAGAGCCTGCAATTCATTTCCAATACGGGACGGCAGCTCTGCAGAGAGCTCGTACAGAGAGCCTGCAATTCATTTCCAATACGGGACGGCAGCTCTGCAGAGAGCTCGTACAGAGAGCCTGCAATTCATTTCCAATACGGGACGGCAGCTCTGCAGAGAGCTCGTACAGAGAGCCTGCAATTCATTTCCAATACGGGACGGCAGCTCTGCAGAGAGCTAGTGCAGAGAGCCTGCAATTCATTTCCAATACGGGACGGCAGCTCTGCAGAGAGCTCGTACAGAGAGCCTGCAATTCATTTCCAATACGGGACGGCAGCTCTGCAGAGAGCTCGTACAGAGAGCCTGCAATTCATTTCCAATACGGGACGGCAGCTCTGCAGAGAGCTCGTACAGAGAGCCTGCAATTCATTTCCAATACGGGACGGCAGCTCTGCAGAGAGCTCGTACAGAGAGCCTGCAATTCATTTCCAATACGGGACGGCAGCTCTGCAGAGAGCTCGTACAGAGAGCCTGCAATTCATTTCCAATACGGGACGGCAGCTCTGCAGAGAGCTCGTACAGAGAGCCTGCAATTCATTTCCAATACGGGACGGCAGCTCTGCAGAGAGCTAGTACAGAGAGCCTGCAATTCATTTCCAATACGGGACGGCAGCTCTGCAGAGAGCTCGTACAGAGAGCCTGCAATTCATTTCCAATACGGGACGGCAGCTCTGCAGAGAGCTCGTACAGAGAGCCTGCAATTCATTTCCAATACGGGACGGCAGCTCTGCAGAGAGCTCGTACAGAGAGCCTGCAATTCATTTCCAATACGGGACGGCAGCTCTGCAGAGAGCTCGTACAGAGAGCCTGCAATTCATTTCCAATACGGGACGGCAGCTCTGCAGAGAGCTCGTACAGAGAGCCTGCAATTCATTTCCAATACGGGACGGCAGCTCTGCAGAGAGCTCGTACAGAGAGCCTGCAATTCATTTCCAATACGGGACGGCAGCTCTGCAGAGAGCTCGTACAGAGAGCCTGCAATTCATTTCCAATACGGGACGGCAGCTCTGCAGAGAGCTCGTACAGAGAGCCTGCAATTCATTTCCAATACGGGACGGCAGCTCTGCAGAGAGCTCGTACAGAGAGCCTGCAATTCATTTCCAATACGGGACGGCAGCTCTGCAGAGAGCTCGTACAGAGAGCCTGCAATTCATTTCCAATACGGGACGGCAGCTCTGCAGAGAGCTCGTACAGAGAGCCTGCAATTCATTTCCAATACGGGACGGCAGCTCTGCAGAGAGCTCGTACAGAGAGCCTGCAATTCATTTCCAATACGGGACGGCAGCTCTGCAGAGAGCTAGTGCAGAGAGCCTGCAATTCATTTCCAATACGGGACGGCAGCTCTGCAGAGAGCTCGTACAGAGAGCCTGCAATTCATTTCCAATACGGGACGGCAGCTCTGCAGAGAGCTCGTACAGAGAGCCTGCAATTCATTTCCAATACGGGACGGCAGCTCTGCAGAGAGCTCGTACAGAGAGCCTGCAATTCATTTCCAATACGGGACGGCAGCTCTGCAGAGAGCTCGTACAGAGAGCCTGCAATTCATTTCCAATACGGGACGGCAGCTCTGCAGAGAGCTCGTACAGAGAGCCTGCAATTCATTTCCAATACGGGACGGCAGCTCTGCAGAGAGCTCGTACAGAGAGCCTGCAATTCATTTCCAATACGGGACGGCAGCTCTGCAGAGAGCTCGTACAGCGAGCCTGCAATTCATTTCCAATACGGGACGGCAGCTCTGCAGAGAGCTCGTACAGAGAGCCTGCAATTCATTTCCAATACGGGACGGCAGCTCTGCAGAGAGCTCGTACAGCGAGCCTGCAATTCATTTCCAATACGGGACGGCAGCTCTGCAGAGAGCTCGTACAGAGAGCCTGCAATTCATTTCCAATACGGGACGGCAGCTCTGCAGAGAGCTCGTACAGAGAGCCTGCAATTCATTTCCAATACGGGACGGCAGCTCTGCAGAGAGCTCGTACAGAGAGCCTGCAATTCATTTCCAATACGGGACGGCAGCTCTGCAGAGAGCTCGTACAGAGAGCCTGCAATTCATTTCCAATACGGGACGGCAGCTCTGCAGAGAGCTCGTACAGAGAGCCTGCAATTCATTTCCAATACGGGACGGCAGCTCTGCAGAGAGCTCGTACAGAGAGCCTGCAATTCATTTCCAATACGGGACGGCAGCTCTGCAGAGAGCTCGTACAGAGAGCCTGCAATTCATTTCCAATACGGGACGGCAGCTCTGCAGAGAGCTCGTACAGAGAGCCTGCAATTCATTTCCAATACGGGACGGCAGCTCTGCAGAGAGCTCGTACAGAGAGCCTGCAATTCATTTCCAATACGGGACGGCAGCTCTGCAGAGAGCTCGTACAGAGAGCCTGCAATTCATTTCCAATACGGGACGGCAGCTCTGCAGAGAGCTCGTACAGAGAGCCTGCAATTCATTTCCAATACGGGACGGCAGCTCTGCAGAGAGCTAGTACAGAGAGCCTGCAATTCATTTCCAATACGGGACGGCAGCTCTGCAGAGAGCTCGTACAGAGAGCCTGCAATTCATTTCCAATACGGGACGGCAGCTCTGCAGAGAGCTCGTACAGAGAGCCTGCAATTCATTTCCAATACGGGACGGCAGCTCTGCAGAGAGCTAGTACAGAGAGCCTGCAATTCATTTCCAATACGGGACGGCAGCTCTGCAGAGAGCTAGTACAGAGAGCCTGCAATTCATTTCCAATACGGGACGGCAGCTCTGCAGAGAGCTCGTACAGAGAGCCTGCAATTCATTTCCAATACGGGACGGCAGCTCTGCAGAGAGCTAGTGCAGAGAGCCTGCAATTCATTTCCAATACGGGACGGCAGCTCTGCAGAGAGCTAGTGCAGAGAGCCTGCAATTCATTTCCAATACGGGACGGCAGCTCTGCAGAGAGCTCGTACAGAGAGCCTGCAATTCATTTCCAATACGGGACGGCAGCTCTGCAGAGAGCTCGTACAGAGAGCCTGCAATTCATTTCCAATACGGGACGGCAGCTCTGCAGAGTGCTAGTACAGAGAGCCTGCAATTCATTTCCAATACGGGACGGCAGCTCTGCAGAGAGCTCGTACAGAGAGCCTGCAATTCATTTCCAATACGGGACGGCAGCTCTGCAGAGAGCTCGTACAGAGAGCCTGCAATTCATTTCCAATACGGGACGGCAGCTCTGCAGAGTGCTAGTACAGAGAGCCTGCAATTCATTTCCAATACGGGACGGCAGCTCTGCAGAGTGCTAGTGCAGAGAGCCTGCAATTCATTTCCAATACGGGACGGCAGCTCTGCAGAGAGCTCGTACAGAGAGCCTGCAATTCATTTCCAATACGGGACGGCAGCTCTGCAGAGTGCTAGTACAGAGAGCCTGCAATTCATTTCCAATACGGGACGGCAGCTCTGCAGAGAGCTAGTACAGAGAGCCTGCAATTCATTTCCAATACGGGACGGCAGCTCTGCAGAGAGCTCGTACAGAGAGCCTGCAATTCATTTCCAATACGGGACGGCAGCTCTGCAGAGAGCTCGTACAGAGAGCCTGCAATTCATTTCCAATACGGGACGGCAGCTCTGCAGAGAGCTCGTACAGAGAGCCTGCAATTCATTTCCAATACGGGACGGCAGCTCTGCAGAGTGCTCGTACAGAGAGCCTGCAATTCATTTCCAATACGGGACGGCAGCTCTGCAGAGAGCTCGTACAGAGAGCCTGCAATTCATTTCCAATACGGGACGGCAGCTCTGCAGAGAGCTCGTACAGAGAGCCTGCAATTCATTTCCAATACGGGACGGCAGCTCTGCAGAGAGCTAGTACAGAGAGCCTGCAATTCATTTCCAATACGGGACGGCAGCTCTGCAGAGAGCTCGTACAGAGAGCCTGCAATTCATTTCCAATACGGGACGGCAGCTCTGCAGAGAGCTCGTACAGAGAGCCTGCAATTCATTTCCAATACGGGACGGCAGCTCTGCAGAGTGCTAGTACAGAGAGCCTGCAATTCATTTCCAATACGGGACGGCAGCTCTGCAGAGAGCTCGTACAGAGAGCCTGCAATTCATTTCCAATACGGGACGGCAGCTCTGCAGAGAGCTCGTACAGAGAGCCTGCAATTCATTTCCAATACGGGACGGCAGCTCTGCAGAGAGCTAGTACAGAGAGCCTGCAATTCATTTCCAATACGGGACGGCAGCTCTGCAGAGAGCTCGTACAGAGAGCCTGCAATTCATTTCCAATACGGGACGGCAGCTCTGCAGAGAGCTCGTACAGAGAGCCTGCAATTCATTTCCAATACGGGACGGCAGCTCTGCAGAGAGCTAGTACAGAGAGCCTGCAATTCATTTCCAATACGGGACGGCAGCTCTGCAGAGAGCTCGTACAGAGAGCCTGCAATTCATTTCCAATACGGGACGGCAGCTCTGCAGAGAGCTCGTACAGAGAGCCTGCAATTCATTTCCAATACGGGACGGCAGCTCTGCAGAGTGCTAGTACAGAGAGCCTGCAATTCATTTCCAATACGGGACGGCAGCTCTGCAGAGAGCTCGTACAGAGAGCCTGCAATTCATTTCCAATACGGGACGGCAGCTCTGCAGAGAGCTCGTACAGAGAGCCTGCAATTCATTTCCAATACGGGACGGCAGCTCTGCAGAGAGCTCGTACAGAGAGCCTGCAATTCATTTCCAATACGGGACGGCAGCTCTGCAGAGAGCTCGTACAGAGAGCCTGCAATTCATTTCCAATACGGGACGGCAGCTCTGCAGAGAGCTAGTGCAGAGAGCCTGCAATTCATTTCCAATACGGGACGGCAGCTCTGCAGAGAGCTAGTACAGAGAGCCTGCAATTCATTTCCAATACGGGACGGCAGCTCTGCAGAGAGCTCGTACAGAGAGCCTGCAATTCATTTCCAATACGGGACGGCAGCTCTGCAGAGTGCTAGTGCAGAGAGCCTGCAATTCATTTCCAATACGGGACGGCAGCTCTGCAGAGTGCTAGTACAGAGAGCCTGCAATTCATTTCCAATACGGGACGGCAGCTCTGCAGAGAGCTCGTACAGAGAGCCTGCAATTCATTTCCAATACGGGACGGCAGCTCTGCAGAGAGCTCGTACAGAGAGCCTGCAATTCATTTCCAATACGGGACGGCAGCTCTGCAGAGTGCTAGTGCAGAGAGCCTGCAATTCATTTCCAATACGGGACGGCAGCTCTGCAGAGAGCTCGTACAGAGAGCCTGCAATTCATTTCCAATACGGGACGGCAGCTCTGCAGAGAGCTAGTGCAGAGAGCCTGCAATTCATTTCCAATACGGGACGGCAGCTCTGCAGAGAGCTCGTACAGAGAGCCTGCAATTCATTTCCAATACGGGACGGCAGCTCTGCAGAGAGCTCGTACAGAGAGCCTGCAATTCATTTCCAATACGGGACGGCAGCTCTGCAGAGAGCTCGTACAGAGAGCCTGCAATTCATTTCCAATACGGGACGGCAGCTCTGCAGAGAGCTCGTACAGAGAGCCTGCAATTCATTTCCAATACGGGACGGCAGCTCTGCAGAGAGCTCGTACAGAGAGCCTGCAATTCATTTCCAATACGGGACGGCAGCTCTGCAGAGAGCTCGTACAGAGAGCCTGCAATTCATTTCCAATACGGGACGGCAGCTCTGCAGAGAGCTCGTACAGAGAGCCTGCAATTCATTTCCAATACGGGACGGCAGCTCTGCAGAGAGCTCGTACAGAGAGCCTGCAATTCATTTCCAATACGGGACGGCAGCTCTGCAGAGAGCTCGTACAGAGAGCCTGCAATTCATTTCCAATACGGGACGGCAGCTCTGCAGAGAGCTCGTACAGAGAGCCTGCAATTCATTTCCAATACGGGACGGCAGCTCTGCAGAGAGCTAGTGCAGAGAGCCTGCAATTCAAAATAACAAC
Source organism: Polyodon spathula (assembly GCF_017654505.1). Classification (NCBI taxonomy): domain Eukaryota; kingdom Metazoa; phylum Chordata; class Actinopteri; order Acipenseriformes; family Polyodontidae; genus Polyodon; species Polyodon spathula. Next base: position 78,075,169 of record NC_054538.1, on the reverse strand, counting down.
CCATCGCCGACCAGTTGTTTTTTTTGTTTTTTTTTTTACTTAAGACAAACAGGGAGGACAGTAATGTTGTTGAAGCCGACACCCTGGGATCCTTCAAGAAGCTGCTTGATGAGATTCTGGGATCAATACGCTACTAACAACCAAGCGAGCAAGATGGGCCGAATGGCCTCCTCTCGTTTGGAAACTTTCTTATGTTCTTATGACAAAAGCAATAGAGCTTACTATATAAACAGGACTCTCCAGAGATTGGTTTTAATTGAAATGAAGAGCACCAACATTATGTGTGTAGCTCGAGTCGAGTAGCACTTCACCCAACGGCTCCCTGATTGAAAAGCTCTTAAGACTGAAATCGTTAGAAAGAGTGGCGAGGGACAGCACAGAAAAAACAACCAAGCAAATAAAAGCAGCACCCCCCGCCCCCCCACACGAAAAACACTTCAGCCCCCCCCTCCCCCCATCCAGGGGGGGGGTCGTTACAAACGTAAACCCTCCTATTAGTTAAGTCCTTTAGTCAAAATATGTGCTTCCCGAGACATCATCGGATTTGCAATTGTTGGGGGTTGGGAGGAGAGAGTTAGGGGTAGTGGTATTATTCCTTGACTGTTCCTCGGAGGCTGGTGTTGCAATTACTACTAATCCCCCCCCCCCCCCCCCCCCCCCCAACCACCAAGTAACAGAAAAAAAACTGAACCATGTTGAAGGCTTTCTAATTTCCCTAGGTACAATTTAGCTGTCACTTGCGTTAACATTTACTCAAACACGCTCTCCGAATGGCACTAACTCTGCATGTCAAGTACTTGCCAGCCAATTAAGCGGCAAACTGGAACAGTCTCTGTTAAGCAACTGAATGATTAGACAAGATAGCTCATTTCCCTGGCTTCCTTTTGTTCGGGAGAAAAATGCCACATTAACATTATCAGCCTCAACAGAATTTTCTGACAGACAGAGAGGGAGATAGAGAGAAAAAAAAAAGATTTTAAATAAAACGTTTTTAAAAATAGGGAAAAAACACACACACACACAGAAGAGAAGGGAGAATAGTGTTGCTGCCTGGACTAGACAAACCAGACAAAGCTTGTCATTCGCCAATCATCCTTCAAAAAGCAACAGCCATGAATGCAACTTAATTACAACCCAATGATCCTTGACAAAAAAAACCCTCATCTTATCACTGTCCTGTCCCCAGCAGGCAAATGGAACACTTTTGTCCTTCGGTGTTGATGATGCTAAATTCATAATTGCAATAATGGAGTGAGAGACCCAGACTCGCTCCATCTCACTCAAGCACTCCCTGGGTTTAAACAAAAAAACAAACCAAAAAATAAATATGAAACAGACAGGTGACCGTTCCACCGCACTGCTGCAGCACTGGCACGAGTCTGCTTCACAACCAGGTGAGAAGGGGAGCCCCTGCCGGACCAACGGGACAGAGCGGATCCTCTGACCCAATCCCACTGCCAAGGGAAATAGGACTCCTATTGTATAGCAGCTGTACCCATCCCAGGTTATACTATGAGCTTGATGAGACACTGCATGCAGGTAACAAGTTCAGGTGTGTCTTATTAAACATAGTAAAATCTTTGATTTATATGTGGATAATATGGATCCTCACATGATGCTATCGTGCATTTGCATCTTCCATATGTCCCCATATAAGACTAGAAAAGTTTTATTTCTCCATGCATAAAAGGGTTAAGAGTATAAGGAAAATATGAAACAGGTGTAATTACAGCAAGCTTGATAAGAGTGTTTTCTACCTTATTAATTAAATAGGCCATGCCTCATTACAGAACAGTGGGTATAAGGGCCAATATGATGTGAAATTCACATGATGATCATTCTGTTTATCTCGGGAGTAAATATTCAAAATAAAAATGCTCTTTATTTTCAGTAGATTTTTGTTTGGTGATCCAATAAACAGTTACAAACATAAATGAATGACCATTTTTTCTGCATGCATTTATCATTTACCATTCACTTCTCTCCTATAAAAATCCTATCCTGCCGCATCTTTCTTTACCTTATTAAAGTGCAGACAATAATTACCAATACGGTTTAATCAATCTCAGCTAATTTGTTGCTTGTTTGTAGAAGACTGACGTTTATTCAGGTGTCACAGTAAGTCTTCATAAATAGCTATCAGAAAGTCATTGTGATTGACATTCTGAAAAGACTCAAGCACCAGCCTGACATTTCCCTTGTCCTGTCGGAACTGACAAAGAAGTGGATGAGCGTTGATGAAAGTAACTGTAAGAGACGGACTCTATTTAAAAAGCTGTCTGCGTGGTCTAGCCTGGGAGGGAGATGTTGGCATCAGCAGGTCCTTCCTACTCATCATTTAATTTAAAAAAAAGAAAATAATAATACAAAAAAAAGTGAATGATTAGGACTGACAAACATAAAGCCTTACGGGAGAGAAAAAAAAAAAAAAAAAAGCAGCTTTGTCTTGAGTTTGTGGTTTAAATAAGGATCCAAGTGCGGGGAGTCTAGCTGCAGAATGAGTGGACATGACGTGCTCTCCCCAGTGAGGTAACAAATCCCGCTGGTCTGATATGCATCGCTTTGCATGAAGTCACTGCCCCGTGTGAAACAGTGCTTTCTCTACTTGCATAGCATGAGGGACGAGCAGGAATGAGTAGCAACTGAAATGTTTTATGTTAAGAAGTAGTCACTGTGTATGGGTGGAAATAAGACTCCTACTGCATAGCAGTTTCACCCATTCAAGGTTTTACTTCAAGCTTGAATCACCATGGTGTATAGATAACAAGCTTAGGTGTGTCTTATTAAACTCCTTGTAAAACCAGGAATGGATCAAACTGCTGTGCAATGGGAGTGTTTCCACCCCTGCTGTGTGAAACTATGCATATATACTATACATATAACATTATCAAAAAGGTATCCACAAAAAAGAAAAAAAGGTGTTTTGAATATCCTCAATAAAGGAGTTCTAGGTCACATTAGTCCATTGTATAGAAATACAATTCCAGAGGACTTCACATTTTTAGAGGGGATGATTTCGTAATCAGGGATACCAAGATATTTAGTGAGCAAGTAATCTGAATGAAGTTATCCGGCAACAAACTCCCCGTCCCCAGCTGTGCTGCTTTCATAAAAACAGAACATTTCAGTGTACCATTCAACTTGTGAGACGTGTGGCTCATTAAAATATTCAGCATATTTTTAAAGAGGAGATGGTTATCTATTCAGATATAGCAGGTTATTTAATAGTAAGTAAAGGTGTCCGAGGAAAAATGAGAAATACAATCCCCAGAAGTAGTCTTGCTGTAAATCATTTGTTGTTGCCAAATCTGTGACCTGACTGAAATTACATGCATACATTACATACATATAAATGAAAGCCACAGTGTCTGCCAGTCCCCATGCTGGGATGCGTGGGTCAGAGTGTCAGGGTTAGGGTTAAACTCCCCACTCTACAGACTTGCTGCATGTTGTTTGGAACATAGTAATTAGCGCTCGGTACATAATTAACATGCAAATGAGGACACATCTACTTAAAACAGCATTCTCGCAAACAGAGCTGAATGAAGGTTAAGGGCTAGTGCCGAGAGGCAGGATTTTTTGGTTTTATTTGCATATTGTGTTTTAGTGAGCAGTGATACCCATCGCTAAATTAACAACAAAAAATCAAGTTGATTTCAGACTGTTTTTTGGAACTAAAGGTTCTGCATTGTCTGATCACGAGCAACGCACAGGAATGTGCAGAGTTAAACAGTAATGTGCATTCTGCCATCCACAACTCCAGTTTCAAACTACAGCTGCTACAGCATATTAAACTGTTATACAACAAGCATTGGCAGAAACAGCATTGAATAATACGGTTTTGTATATCCCTCACTAATTCAAGAACGGAATCGCACTGTATTTTATTTCGTTATGTATTTACAGATTTTTTTTTTTTAACCGATTCATTGTTTTGCACTGTGTTTTGTAATGTTGATTTGTGTTTGATTGTTTTGTGCAGTACCTTGAGACACCTAGGTGTGAAAGGCGCTATGAGAAGTTAATAAATGCTGCAAGAACAATATTTACGATGTTGCAGAAACCTTTTTTTTTCTTCTAAGATCACAATATGGGTCATACCTTGAAAATATACAGTCTTGTGTGTATTAGTTTAGACACATCAACACAATGAAATCTAGGGTTTACCATCATCATGATATTAATGACTTCACATTCTTAAGGTGATAGAAGATTCTAAAGTTAAATTAGCAGCAGCTACATTTCTAATTTCACGAGAGAGTAGATCTGCACTCAGCATGTCAATCATAAAGCATTTGAAACTCTGAAACCTCAACAGGTTCTATATAAACAGTTTAAGAACATTAATATCAGGGTTTTGTCTGTTTCTATTAGTAACATTTAAAATTACTTTTAATCCATTTATAATTCTTCAGTGTACGTTCAAAATAAAGAAGCAAAGAGTTCGACTAAACCCTTACTGCGCTGTTCATTCCTAGTTCAATGCTCATGGTTTTCTACGCTTGTCTGTGCTTCCCCATTCCTAGTTCAATGCTCATGGTTTTCTACGTTTGTCTGTGCTTCCCCATTCCTAGTTCAATGCTCATGGTTTTCTACGCTTGTCTGTGCTTCCCCATTCCTAGTTCAATGCTTATGGTTTCCTACGCTTGTCTGTGCTTCCCCACACTCACTTCTCCAGGTGCACAGTGACGAGCGGGGAGCAGAGGTTGGCGGAGGGCTTGGCCAGGCCCAGGGTGAAGAGAGCGTCCAGGATGCTCCGCACAACCTCCTCCTCCGCACGCATGGCCGAGGCGTTCAGGATGTGGAAGAATGAAGTGACGCTGGCGTCCCGCACGGCCACGCCCTTCTCCTTCATCTCCTTCAGGATGCCGAGCACGTCTGCGTTGGGAGACAAGAGAGGCAGTGTCAGCACACAGACATGCCAGCCTCCTATTGAACTGGGCTGAATCACACAAGCTGCTGTTATTTGGACAAAATGTATGTCTCAATGGTAGTTCTCACTTGTAATCATTATTTTAAGTAAGAATACCCGTAATCTGATGTCCTGCTAGGTTTATTTTTCTTCAATATATAAGAATGGCAACAATTATTGTTCTCAAAATACTAAATTTGAACTAGGAATGGAATTGGAAAAACAGGATCTGACCCCAACCCTGCTTTATACTGGGGCAGAGAATAGATGTGCAGGGCCTGATTGCAAGAGAGAACAAGAGAGACAACGAGAAGAAGATGGGGAAGTGTACTGTATGAGAGAGAGAGAGAGAGAGAGAGAGAGAGAGAGAGAGAGAGAGAGAGAGAGAGAGAGAGAGAGAGAGAGCCCCTTAGATAATTTCATGTAGGGAAAACAAACTGCTATTAAAACGGCATTTTAACCCAGCAGGAATGCAAATTCTGGTGTATAATGCCAATTCCAAGTTAATTACTACTCGCATTTCTAAACGAGACTACAATTAAAGCCCCCACAATAGCAAGCTTTTTATAATTTCCCCACAACTGCGACTACAAATTATAGGTAAGAAGAGTGAGGCCACCGTGCCCCGGCTCACCCAGCAGCCTGCCCCGGAGCTGACAGAGCCAGCTAAGTGGAGGCTTTATCAGCCCCCTTTGCATCTGCCAGTCCGAGGCATTGTCTCTCCCAGGCAGATGGTTTGTCACAAAGCCAGATAATTAAGATGTGTTTACACTGTATTTACAGGCAGTCTAATGGCTGGATACCGATAGGGTCTGTTTGCACTGCTGATACTAATTACCCCGGCTGTGCCAGAGAGAGTCTGTTCTAAACAAGCAGCATGTTCAAACTCCGAGGAGGCAGCAGGCTTCCCTTGCAAGGCTGCCCGCTGCAGTACATGACGCGCATACCGGCAGGCTCCTTAACAGAGTTACTTTTCAGAACAGGATGGCCTTCTGCAGGACACGCATGCACACTTGTTCACTTTATCTAGCATGGCCGTCTATTATAATAGCTTACGATCCTAAACAGCAAGCCAAAAAAGCACAACACATGGTGAAAGCTGGTGGGGAACAAATCTCTTTTGCACTTATATATTTTTTATTTTTTTCTTAAAAGCATTTTATTTATTTATTTTAGGGAAAAGCTAAATCTAAGAGATCTCAGAGATGAACCCTACACCTGCCTCATCACCATGGAGACCCTATGGGATGTCCTTGACTGCTCTCACTGGGCAACCAGAGCCTTCTTCAGGCGCTAGGCTGGTGTCTGTGCCTCCTACACTCTGGTATTCATACCCCTGGTCCCTGATTATGTGTCAGACTGTTCCGTTGCCCCTCGAGTCACACAGGCTCAGAGCACGGCCACGCCTCTTGTTATGCAAATAAGTTACTAATCCCCTGGGGGTTGCTGATGGTTTAATGGAGTCCTGCGAGGTCGGGCCTCTTGTGTTCACTCTGTTCTCGTGTTGAAGAGTTTTCCTGTTTTCAGAGGACGGAGCGTCATTGTTTCGTTTTGGTTTGTTTACCCGCTGCATTTCACTAATTGCCATCAATTTGAGAAGAGCTTGTGAAGGATTCAGCTGCAGTAAGAACGATCTGCATGGGGATGGTATACAATTTTATACAACTTACAGCATGCTACAAATAAGCTGCTACTAGACACTGGTGATTCTGTGAACAAATAAAGTATCCACAGGGACAAAGCACCTCTAGGGTCAGTGAAAGATGCCAGGGGACCCCTATGTCTTCCCTAGTAAAGGCTCCCCTGTGTGGAGTGCAGGGTGAGTCACTGAGCTCAGTGTCTTCCCTAGTAAAGGCTCCCCTGTGTGGAGTGCAGGGTGAGTCACTGAGCTCAGTGTCTTCCCTAGTAAAGGCTCCCTTGTGTGGAGTGCATGTAGAGTCACTGAGCTCAGTGTCTTCCCTAGTAAAGGCTCCCTTGTGTGGAGTGCATGTAGAGTCACTGAGCTCAGTGTCTTCCCTAGTAAAGGCTCCCTTGTGTGGAGTGCATGTAGAGTCACTGAGCTCAGTGTCTTCCCTAGTAAAGGCTCCCTTGTGTGGAGTGCAGGGTGAGTCACTGAGCTCAGTGTCTTCCCTAGTAAAGGCTCCCCTGTGTGGAGTGCAGGGTGAGTCACTGAGCTCAGTGTCTTCCCTAGTAAAGGCTCCCTTGTGTGGAGTGCATGTAGAGTCACTGAGCTCAGTGTCTTCCCTAGTAAAGGCTCCCTTGTGTGGAGTGCAGGGTGAGTCACTGAGCTCAGTGTCTTCCCTAGTAAAGGCCCCCCTGTGTGGAGTGCATGTAGAGTCACTGAGCTCAGTGTCTTCCCTAGTAAAGGCTCCCTTGTGTGGAGTGCAGGGTGAGTCACTGAGCTCAGTGTCTTCCCTAGTAAAGGCTCCCCTGTGTGGAGTGCATGTAGAGTCACTGAGCTCAGTGTCTTCCCTAGTAAAGGCTCCCCTGTGTGGAGTGCATGTAGAGTCACTGAGCTCAGTGTCTTCCCTAGTAAAGGCTCCCTTGTGTGGAGCGAATGTAGAGTCACTGAGCTCAGTGTCTTCCCTAGTAAAGGCTCCCCTGTGTGGAGTGCAGGGTGAGTCACTGAGCTCAGTGTCTTCCCTAGTAAAGGCTCCCTTGTGTGGAGTGCAGGGTGAGTCACTGAGCTCAGTGTCTTCCCTAGTAAAAGCTCCCTTGTGTGGAGTGCATGTAGAGTCACTGAGCTCAGTGTCTTCCCTACTAAAGGCTCCCCTGTGTGGAGTGCATGTAAAGTCACTGAGCTCAGTGTCTTCCCTAGTAAAGGCTCCCCTGTGTGGAGTGCATGTAGAGTCACTGAGCTCAGTTTCTTCCCTAGTAAAGGCTCCCCTGTGTGGAGTGCATGTAGAGTCCCCATGTTGTTGATCTTGGCTGGGGGCCCACAAGGGGGCTGCACTGGCCTTTGCGCTTTCGTGGTTTAAGGAGGAAAAGAGACTCGGGTTGTTCATCTGGCGCCAGAAGAGACAAAAGTAATTTACTTGGCCATTACGCACGTGAATCTTAAAATACAGTTGTGTACCGAATGTGTAGACAAAGCATTTGTCTTAAATTACACAAAAATATTAAATAACTGCATTAAAACATCTCACAGCTGTGCGGAAATAAGAGTATAAAGTGTAAGTTTAGGAGCATTGATGGATCATAGATGTTCTTATGTACTTCTATTAATGTGTAGTACCTAGCCCATCATCTACAAGTCAAATCAGATATAGCCCGGTTAAAAGTAGCTCTGCACAGTCGGCTAATCCCATACTGATTTCAAAGCAGCACACAATTCTATCACATGATAGCATTCTCAATTTGTTTATTTAAAAAAAAAAAGTTAATAAAAAATAATACATTGGCTTTCAAATGTTTTTTTGAAGTTTCCAGTCTCCTTTATGTATTCTACCAGGAGGAGGCTGTGCCACACGGCTTCTGCAACGCATGCCACAAACTGTTCAGAGCAGGTTTGCTGGAGCCCTTGTATCTGAGAACATATTATTAATGTACTCAAGAGAGGAGCAATTGTATCATGCTCCCTATTAAAAGTTGCCCAACACACAGTGTGAGGAGAGTGCTAGGTAAAGGCAGAGGCCACACTGTGCCCCCCAGTGCCCCAGCAACTCAAGCCGTTTTGTTCCTATACTTGACATTGCATGTGCTTCAACAGCACTGGCCTCTGGGTAATTCACGTCTCCCCCTTGCACATCTGCTAAATGTGTTCAATTAGCTGCGTTCCAGCGAACACAAGCGATTGGCCCCCAGGTGTTTCAAATGCCACCTGAGATTTAAAAATGCACACATTAACCTTGCATGTGATTCATAAAGCACCCCCACGCTGAATTAATAGTTCACTGTGGTTACTGTTCATAACAGTTAGACATTTCTAACAAAGAGACTCCCGTTGTCCACCTGCAACTGCCTGTAATACGATGTCTGAGTCCAATATCTGCAGGTATAATCACACCAGAGCCCATTTGCAAATTAACCTCAGTTAAATCACTTTTATTGCATTATGCATTCATGTAATAACCATGTGGATTCAACAGCTCTGCATGCAAGTTAGCAATAGCAGACACCAGCCATCACTTCAGATATCTCTATAGGTAAGCAGGGCTGAAAGGAGTCTGTATTGGAATAGAAGACCCCCAAAGAACACCACATGTGTTGGAGGAAGTTGGCCGAGGGACTGACTGGGACAGGACACAGATGCCACTGCTTTACCAATACCCGTGTTTGGACCCCACAAGACACAGCACAGTCAATGAGGCCGTCCTTTGGATCAGGTAAAAAGCTAAGGTCATGTCTGCATTGAGCACTCACTGAGCTCTAAACACATATTAAAATACCATTCAAAGTAATAAGAGCGGAATGTGGATTCGATATTTTAAGCACGGCGGACCAGGACTGTTTATATTTTTAAACAGTGGAGACAGAAATGCTTTACAATGCCCGAGGGCTCATCTCAAGTCATGCATTTCAGTTGTATTTGTTTGCGTGGAGTGTCAAATATGTCGGTTTCCATATTGCCATCTCCAGAGCCCTGCTGCAAACCCTTCCGGCATCCTGCTGTGGGTGTTATCCAGCCGGTAGACCGGTCGATCAGTGAGTGAGGAGCGGAGGAGACTCAGGAGCTAATGAACCGAAACGAGACATTCCAATGCAAGCTCCCAAGACAGGGATATGAAATCAACATCAGTCAGGTCATACTTAAGAGTTATTTGAAGGCATAAACAAATATGGTCGCCTTTACAGTATACAAGCTCACTTCAAGACTATGGGCAATACAGTTGGTTGGCGTCTTTTACTTGGTGTAGATGAGCACATTTATTACACAATTTATTTATTAATACCCCATCTCCCCTACACAACCACAGTGCTAGCTACAGCGCTGTTCTTTCTAGAAGAAAACAGACGCAGGTGAAAAGCCACGAAGTCATACTGCAAAGCGGGCAAAAAAAGAAAAAAAAACAAGCCGTTAGCTTAGACATGGTGCACAAACTGTGCCACAAGCCATGATCTTCAAACTCAATTTGGAAAAGGCTATGTTAATAAGAAGTAGCTGCAGAAATGCAAAAGCCACCGAGCCATGCAAATGTAAATGGCAAGCTTGCCAAGCCATTAAAACAAAAGGCCGGCCTGCGAGGCGTCTCTGGTTGAATTCACATTCACATTCACATTTGTATGTGAAAAGTTCAAGCACTTTTAGAGACATGAGCTACCATTAGTATCACGTTCGGTTTTGTAATTCTATTAAAGTAGCAGGGACCCTCTGATCTGAGGCTGTGATGTGTATAAAAACACAGAATATTAGGTATTAAACAGGGCTGTACATTGCCTTGCACTACTGTTTTTCTTACAACATTCAGTCGTGAAGTGAAAATAATACATACAATACAATGCCCTGAAAATAAGTGCTCACCAAGGTTTTGAGAAGCAATGTTTGACTCTTGTTTTACCTAGCAATGCTAATTCTGTTGAGGATCTTGGTTAGTATTTCAAATAGGACTAAGAAAATATTTAAAAAGACAACTCTACAGCAGTAGTAACTCCTGCTTCTTGGTTCTCAAATGGTCCGATGATCTTGCAGCAATCAGGCCATGCGACCTGCTGCACCAAAAGTGATAGTGATACCAGGAAGAATTATTTTTTGTCTCCTCAGCATTCTACAAGAAAAGCCCCAGTAAAGACAGGATTCTAGCTTTTTGGCTCTTTGTTCAAAGAAATGTATTGGATTGAGAGCTGACTATCAAAGATGAATAATGGAGTGTTGTACAAACACTAACTAACACACATAGTTTCCACATTGGGTAAACTGCCCACTGTCATGGAGAACCGCTGCCCAAGTGATTAAACTCACCATCGATTTTGCCGTGCTTTGCGAGGACCTTCACCAACCCCAAATACTTGTTGACATCCAGGACCACAGAGGAGTCTTTACGGTCACTGAAAGCACAAAGACAACATCAATTCAACATTTACCATTAAAATAATCTTCCCTTGCACAAGTTTACCTTCGTAAAAGCATATCAAAGTGTAATAAAGCAAAGTGAAAGCATTGTAAAGAATAGCAAAGTATGGTAAGGCACATTTTCTTTCAAGGTTCTCCCCAAAAACTTCTTAAAACAATTACACTTTATATACACTACTATGAACTAAAGTTCAGCTAACAGTAAGTATTTGGTTGACCTAATAGAGCACATGACACTATATCCTGACCAGGCTACAGTGCTGACAGCATCTCCGTGTGAACCAGAGGAGAGAAAGTTGAAGATGTGCTCATCTTTAGAACAGTTTCCTCTCCTGAGATTATTGCTAAGTAATTTCTTCAGAATTATTTTACCATGGCCAAGCACACACCCTTCACATATGAAATGTTCACTTTTACAAACCTTGTCCTGTTGCCTCCGAGTACATATCAAGCAGGGTTTGTTCAGATATTCAAATATGTGTCCAAGGTTTTTACTTTCATACCCCAGCCCCACTTAGACTACTCAAGATATTGGTTAAAAAACTGACTGAAACCAGCTAACAGACCCAAAACCAAAAAAAAAACAGCAACAGGGTTTCGTAGATTAGGATTTCTGCAGCAACGCAATTACAACTCCCGTTATTTAAAGGGAATTCTCTTTAGCACAGCTTGGTTTATTAGCACAATAAAGTGCTGTATTTACATTTTTAAACAAAAGAAAAGCCAGAGCAATTTAGGGGAGGGAGGTAGACAGATTCAAGTTGATGCCTAATGCAATAACAATGCAATTCTGACACAATGAAAGCTGGTGAATTGATGGGACATGCTTGAAAGTGGGATAGTAGCATTAGTATGGTTATGCATTCTGTCACCGAATAAAATGTAACAGTTTTTTTTCCTAACATTACAAGCTGCTTGAGTCAGCAAGGTGGGCCCGTGGCTGGTAGAAAGGAGGGCACAGTACTCACATTTCTTGTTTCAAGTTGAGCGCTTCCTCGACGTTGTCGTGACGACAGCACAGATTGATCAGAGCCGCATAGCCGCCGACGACCATGTCCGCCTCATGCTGGCTTTTCAGTTCAAGGGCTTTCGGCATGTTCTAGAAAGAGGAGACGGACCGCGTTAGGAAAAGAGCAAGCTGATGTGACAGGTGGAGGGGAACTGAAGAACTGAGAACAATCTGTAAAAACGTAGCTCATGGACAACCACACACACACTGAAAAAGTACTTGGAACCACCAGCCCAAGAAATTGTGGAATTAATAGCATCTACTTCATTACAACTTCTGAAAGCCAAAGTGGGCTGACACAGGCTTGAAAAAATACTGGGAGTAGACAACAGCCTACATTTAAAAAAAGGGTGGAAATTGGCAAGCTTACCTGGACAGCAAAATAACACACAAATATACACCAGAACCTGCTCCCTCATGAACTGCAGAACATAAGATCAGCAGCTCCACAGCACGAGCTCAAAAACAGTCTGAGCTCCTAACCAACAAAGCAGTAAATGGGAGTTACACAGACAGAGTCTTGGTTTCTAAGAAGCGCAGTTCAAACCATTACACCACCAGGCTCATGTTTACAGTATCCTCTAAAGGGTCACAAGGGAGCATCTTCCTTAAATAACATTACCAGCCCCCAAGTGTCAAGGCCAGATACCCTAGACACACTTGCACAAGATACTGCATGTGCAGGGAGGCTGGCAAGCACTCTAGCAGGGACTCCAGGAGCTGCATCAATATCGGGGGATTACGGGAGATATGGAAGACACGTCACGGGATGTCTCCATTCCAATAAGTGGAATGACTTGAGAGGTATCCCTGTTTAATGGACTGTCCTGTGTGTTTCATTAACATGCAAAAAAAAAAAAAAAAAAAAAAAAAGTTTGTTCAATCCAAACTTGTGTGTTAGTGTTCGAATTCAGTTAATCCTCAGGATTACCACTAGCCAACAATGCTGAATGGTAAGTAAAACATAAATCAAAAGATAAAAATGAGACGATGTTGTCACCTCTTCAGCACAGAGGGCCAGGATGAGCTGTTTGAGTGTCTCTCCGATTGGCTTGTTCTCAGTCTTCAACTCTGCCAGCTTACTCTCCAGAGCAGACACTTTAACTTCTGGGCCCTGAGAGAATATTCATAGAGAAATCAATTTCATTAAAAAACGCTAAAGGGGATGCCAATTAAACTGATAGCAGTTGACAGTGTGCAGGGTCGATTACTGACTCCTCCAGGTTGGGATAGGAGGCCAGATTACAGAGAGAGAGAGAGAGAGAGAGAGAGAGAGAGAGAGAGACTCCATTTCAGAATTCAGACAATTGTGGAGAATGTAACTGATGACACTTTAAAAAGCATATGAAACGACACTCACAGGAGTAGTTAAAACATCATGCGTAGACACTGTAATCTGTATGAATGCTGTTGCATTTCAAAGCAAACATAACATTAAGTTAAAGAAAAAAAAACTGCAAAGAAAATAAAAACACAGCCTTACACAAACACCACATGTGATTATGGAAGCACGCTCTCAGATTCATTGATCAATCAGTGATGTACTGCAGCCATGTACTCCACCACACATTTACTCAGAGTGCAGACTCATTCAAGGGGCAACTCAATGGGCCACTTTATTAATCAATTACACAATGATCAATCAACCACCCACACGGTTGATCAGCCCCATTATTAGAGTGAAGATGGAAAGCTTTAAGGACAGCATATTAATCTCAACCCTTCCTTCCAAACCACAGACAAGAAGGCATGACTGCAAAGGGCAACAAAAGTCATTTACTTTGAGCAGATCGCTGGCTGAAAGCTTTTCTTTCTCATCGACCAAAACGATGACGTCCTGAAAAACAAAACAAGAATACAATGTCTGTGTTCAATTTGATCCCTCATACTACAAGACAAGTCACCTGAAAATTCATGATGCAATCACATTGCAATTTCAAGCATACTGCTGTACTTCAGGGATGGCAATAAGACTCCCATTGCACAGCAGTTTGATCCATTGCTGGATTTACCAGAAGTTTAAATCAGACACACCTGAAATGCGGGAAACTGCTATGCAATAGGAGTTTTATTTCCATCCCACATAATATTTCATATAGCTGACAAATTTGACATTGGGGGAAAAGTTGAAATAACGTTTAGGGTCAACACTACAACAGGAGTGCTCGGGCAGCCAGTTAGCTTGCAAATTTGGGCACTTCAAAAACAATGCAAAGTGAAACCCTCTCTCAGGTACTGACAAAGCAATCCTCAACATGAGGTCATGGTCTTTAGCTATGGTCCTTGTAATTCTGGTTTGTACAACCATACTGTTATATTTGAATTAACTGTTTCTTTTGTAATCCAGAAAGCCCTTAATCTCTGCAAACACTTGGTCATAACCTTGCGTACCAGAATGAATATGATCTTGGCATAACTCTCCCCTCTGCTCCTTCCTTGACTGCAGCACCCCCATCTGGTAGATGCTATGGTATCAGTCTGAGGATTTGGCTACTTTGCCAATATGTTCAGTTGCCAACCGTCTCTATGGCAACAGGGCTGTCAAACATGTAGGCAGTTCCCTAGCCACTCTGTCACTACTCTAGAACACCTTGCTCATGTCTGTAAAAGACGTGGTGCCTGTTTTCAAGCCTAGATTGAAGACAAAACTACCGTATTTGTAATTAGCGTATCTCTAATGGTGACTAGTTAAGACTGACACTTACAGTGTCTGTTTTTATATATGTTCGTGCATTTTTATTTTGTATTTTCGTTTAACTATCTGGATTGTTGTTGTTAATCTTGCTTTGACTTTTTGCAACTTTTTCCATTGTTTTAAAAGCGCTTTGGATCTTTAAAAAGTGCTATAAAAATGGAATACTGTTGTTCTTTTGGAAGGACTCAGAATTGCTCTAAGACACCAATGGCAGGACTGCCATAAGAAAATCAGTGTTTTGACTGGCCGAGACAGAGGTTAGGGTTTGTAATCTATTTAAAAGTACTGCCTTCAAGCAGTTGACATACATAGAATGGAATACAATCTTACCTTGATGAGTTCTGGAACATGGTACGAATCCAGCAGGTTCCGAATACCTCTGTATATATTGGCAGAGATTACAATGTTCTGCAACAAAGAAAAAAAAAAGTGTCATCCTGCTGGACAAAAAACCCATCCAAGTATTTTAAAATTTAGCAAATTAACAATTAAACATGTCTACTTAACAATGTAATCCACTTGTGCCCTCTCATTAAAAACAGAAATGCATTTACTTAAAAGCTGCAATTTGGAGAGCTAATAGATAGGTGTCAGCCGGCTGGACAGGCAATAACAAACCCCCCGTACCATCTTCTTGAGCTGATGGAAGTACTGTCTGAGAGTCTCCTCCCTGGCTTGCACCTCAGAGTCACTCATGCTGTCGATCAGGTTATAAAGGAAATATCCAACCACCTCTGAGGGAAGATAAACACACATTGGATTAAGCAAAATTAGCCAGGCTGTCATGTTATCAAAACTATCTTATTAGAAAATCACCAGAAAATGTGTGAGATGTCAGGCTAATGAGGGGCCCTGGACTGGCAGCAGTGAGCAGCAAGGCACAGTTCATGTGGTTTGGGAGCATGTACACATAGGAGCCTAGGAGCCCTGCACTGTGTGATGGGATTATTAATTATGCTCGAGCAGCACTGACAGTTCCCCAAACATAGCAGGGAAACGGAATGTGACAGACAATTCCAAACAACTCACCAACCTTTTTTTAATTTTTTTAATATATATTTCAGAAGCAGTAACCCTGAGTGGTGGAATTAAAACCCTGCACACAATTTATCAGTTTGTATCATCTTTTGAAGGACCCACCCCTCCTCCTCCTCCAACCAAAAAAACTAAACCAAAACAAATTTCATTTCTCTTTTCTTATCCATGTGCCATTGCCCCAAGCGTTAACCCTTTAACAAAAGGGAAATCTGGACCCTTTAAAAGTTGAGTATGACATGAGTGTAACCGTAACTTCGATCAGCACAGGGTGCGACAGCACTTGAAACCATCACGCTCATTCCAGGTGTTGTGCACAGCATTGTCTTCTTCACAGAAGCTTCTCATAAGGGTGTCTATTTATTTCTGATTTTCTTTCGCCAATGTTCCCAAGATTTACAAAATCTGAAAACACCATCTATTATTTGTGAAAGTGGGGTTTAAAGAACCAGTGCTGGCTCACTCACAATTCCATAAAATGTTACAATTCGTGGACGATTTTGTGGAGATGTAACATACACAGCTCGTTTCATCTTCAGTTACATGTAACTCAGGTAAGGTACAGCAGCCTATGATTAGTGCTAATCAAGGTCTGTGAAACCAACCGGAAGAGATAGAAGAATGCCGTTTCAGAATTAGATCTTGGTGATGAATTGAATTGCTTTTATTAAATGAATTATTTTCCAGTAAATATGATGCAAGTGGGATTCCTTGAATGTGCATGTCGGTTTTGCATTCTGAAAATTGCTCAAAGGCCTTCAGACAGTTACTTATTAAGCAGTGCCTTACAATACTGATAGCCGTTAATTTGCCTAAGGACGGTTTTCATATAAATCATGCTAAGAGGATGTTGTACTAAAAGCACCCTCAAACTCAATGCATCTTCCTGGAGTTCTCTAGCCCTGCAGAATAGGGATGTGCAGCAAGAGCAGCCTTATAGCCACCAGCATTTTTAAACCAGTCGTCGACAGCCATGTCTTGGATAATAAAACTCAAAGCGACCAGTCAAAGAAAAGACTGAAACCCCAGCCCTAGCCCATACCCATACATTGTAATATAGCCTGCCTGCTGCCCCCCTTCTCTTAGCATGCTCTCAGACTTCACACACACACATATATATATATATATATATATATATATATATATATATATATATATATATATATATATATATATATATATATATAAAAAACAATCATTGGTGCTGCAGTTGTAATCCTTCAAGCCCATCAGTGCACAGAAGGCTGGCTTTGCGGATAAGTTCCAATCCCAGAAACTGAGCTCGTACCAGTGGATCCAGCAGGTGCCGCGCTGAAGCGTCTGTCCCTGTGCAGCAGCTCTGTGATCTGCAAAGACAGGATAATCACACAGCGGCGCTCGTAAAAACAAACTCGATTCTCAAAGTAATAACGCACTGTCTGGCTAGGTCACTCATCAATGAAGCATTAGTGTTTGATGTTGCAGAAAAAATGGAGGTTAAAACACACACACACACACACACACACACACTCCCTCATAATGCTCCTGCTGTAAAGGCCCTTGCTATTGTCAATTAAACAATGTTCCTTTCTAAAACTACATATCACCTGACCAAGCTGTTAAAATGAACACATTCATTTATTATTATTACTATTATTATTCCCACTTCTATCATCTCATTTTATCTTGGCAAAAGCAGAGTCCAATATTAGCATGAAGTAAAAAAAGTCTTTATGCTTCCTAGTGTACTCTTGCTAAAGCAGACCCTGGTAGTCTATAATGACATGTGTACACATGCTGAAAGCAGAGGTAGAGGACGCGCCCTATAGCCTGCAGATCACAGGTTCGAATCCAGGCTATGTCATTGCCGACCGTGACCGGGGGTTCCTAGGGAGCGGCGCACAATTGGCTGAGCGCCGCCCGGGTAGGGAGGGCTTAGGTCGGCAGGGCAATCCATGGTTCACCGTGCACCAGCGCCCCCTGTGGCTGATAGGGCGCCTGTGGTTCTGAATTTAAAATCACTGCCTGGGGAGGGGCACGTTCGGATGATAAACGTTTTGCAGGTCATCAGCTAGAGTGAAGCGGGAGTGATATACAGTAGAAGGCAGCACAGAGACACAGCTTGACTAAGATGTGAAGTGAGCAGGGCCCAGGAGCACTGGTGCTGCTGTAGGAACAGGTCTGCTTTCACTCCGGGGTTACAGTTTTAACCATTGTTCTGTCTTCTAAAACAGAACTCCGGGGTTACAGTTTTAACCATTGTTAAACAAGAACAAAGACTGCAACAGCTATTCAGGCACATAAAGAACCCCTACATCATCATCACATTGGCTTGGTGTAATTCCAAAAAATTCCAGACAACAATGGCTTAAATTTAATCAAAGAATCATAAAAACAAAAGTATTAAAAACAATATTTAAATTCTCCAAGAGATTCAAGAGATAGAACGTTATTATTATTATTTTTTTTAATTTGTTGACAGTAAAACAAGGACCTAATTTAAAAAAAAATTAGCTGCACTTACCTTTGCCATGGTATCCACATCTTGAGACCTGTAGGGGGCAGCAGAGGATAAGAAATCAGCAAGGCAACAAACTGAATAGGCAGGACGACCAGGCTGAAAACCTCAGAAGCATGGGGCTTGGCGAAGCACTTACAGCAGTGGGCATTAAATGACTTAGAAACCAGCGTCCCTCACAAAAGACACTAAATCTTTCCAGAAAATAATGTACATAAATGTCTCTGATACAAAATCTGACAAACACACACAGGCAGGATTGTTCTGCAAAAAGGCTTTTGACTGAAGGGTCCTGAACAGCTTTTCAGTGATTGAGAAAAGCAGCATCCAGCTCCCTCACTGGATTGAGTGGACCATGGAACATGATATTATATTACTGAATGATTTTCCATCAGCACACTGCATCTCTCCCTGTCAGTACTTTATTAATTCATGTGCTTGCCCAGCATCCTGGAAAGGACTCAGTCAGGTGTTGCTGGATCAGTCCTGCAGCGTGCTGCACAGGTTTAATAAGTCGTGCTGCAGCAGTGGGTGCAGAATGAGTGTCTCAGCTGTGGAAAGCCTCTGGCTGTGAGGGAGCCTCCAGCCGCTCCACTCTCTACTTCACCTCACTGGACCCCTGCAGGCAGAGGCAAGCACAGCACCCCCAACACTGCTCTGGGGGGCTGAGGTTAAAAAAAAAAAACACACAGATTGGCAGAGTTACAATTGTGTACTAAAGTGTACTAAACATATGAGGTTACCTCTTTATTTCACTGTATGAAACAATGAATTAGCGAAGGGAACTTCTACGGGAAAATTTCAAATTAAAAAAAAGGGTCAAGTAATCTTATTATTACTATGACAATGAATACTCCCACAATGAATACTCCCCAATTTATTATAACCCAGATTTGAATGGCTCTAAGTAGCAACGTCGAACCTCAAAAATGTTAATTTTATTATGAATTTTAAAAAGCACTCACAAGGACAGCCTCACTCAGAATTACCAAAGACGTGTTATGCTGTGGTGCGAGCAGCACTTTGTTTAAAAGGATTAAAAAGTGTCCAAAGTCTAATTTGCACTTGAGTATTTTCAATTGCTTCCATTAAGCCTGCAGTAAAAGCAAACAATTTCTCTCGCTTACTTGAGCTGGGTCTTTCAAACAAGAAGCTGAATATTCACAACAGCTGGGAGCAGAGTTAAACAGGGGTGTGATTTGCACTGCCCAGCTCTAAATGGGGGGCTGGCCTCGAGGCTGGCACACATCCACATGCATGGGCATACAAAGCAGCTTACTGTCCTACAGTGAGGGGCTTCAATGAAGTGAAGAAGGCTGTCCACCAGCACTGCTCCTGGATCAAAACAAGCTAAATCTGACACGCATCCCGAGCAGGCTCCTGTACCAGAGCCGACACCAGCGATGGGGCACAGCATTGTGGGGTTCCCAGCACAGCTTCCTGTGCCAGAGCCGACACCAGCGATGGGGCACAGAGTTGTGGGGTTCCCAGCACAGCCTCCTGTACCAGAGCCAACACCAGCGATGGGGCACAGCATTGTGGGGTTCCCAGCACAGCCTCCTGTACCAGAGCCGACACCAGCGATGGGGCACAGCATTGTGGGGTTCCCAGCACAGCCTCCTGTACCAGAGCCGACACCAGCGATGGGGCACAGCATTGTGGGGTTCCCAGCACAGCCTCCTGTACCAGAGCCAACACCAGCGATGGGGCACAGCATTGTGGGGTTCCCAGCACAGCCTCCTGTACCAGAGCCAACACCAGCGATGGGGCACAGCATGGTGGGGTTCCCAGCACAGCCTCCTGTACCAGAGCCGACACCAGCGATGGGGCACAGCATTGTGGGGTTCCCAGCACAGCCTCCTGTACCAGCACAGCTTCCTGTACCAGAGCCGACACCAGCGATGGGGCACAGCATTGTGGGGTTCCCAGCACAGCCTCCTGTACCAGAGCCAACACCAGCGATGGGGCACAGAGGTGTGGGCTTCCCAGCACAGCCTCCTGTACCAGAGCCAACACCAGCGGAAGGAAGCTTTAAATCTGATTTTGATTCTGCTAGAGTGCTTTTATGCACGGCTCTTGAATGCATGAAGAGAGAAAGAGTGCAATGCTCTAGAAAGAGTGCAAAGAAGAGTGACCAGAATTATTCCGGGCTTAAAAGGCATGTCATATGCAGACAGGCTAAAAGAATTGAATCTGTTCAGTCTTGAACAAAGAAGACTACGTGGCGACCTAATTCAAGCATTCAAAATTCTAAAAGGTATTGACAGTGTCGACCCAAGGGACTTTTTCAGCCTGAAAAAAGAAACAAGGACCAGGGGTCACAAATGGAGATTAGACAAAGGGGCATTCAGAACAGAAAATAGGAGGCACTTTTTTACACAGAGAATTGTGAGGGTGTGGAATCAACTCCCCAGTAATGTTGTTGAAGCTGACACCCTGGGATCCTTCAAGAAGCTGCTTGATGAGATTCTGGGATCAATAAGCCACTAACAACCAAATGAGCAAGATGGGCCGAATGGCCTCCTCTCGTTTGTAAACTTTATGTTCTTATGTTCTTAATATGATTGACTATTACAGGAATGAAAATAAGACTCCTTTTGCATGCAGTTTCACCTATTCCAGGTTTTAGTACCAGCTTGATTAGCCACAGCGTATAGGAAAGAACCTAAGGTGTGTCTTAAACTCATAGTAGAACCAGGAATGGATCAAACAGCTATGCAATGGGGGTCTTATTTCCATCCCTGCTATACCATGGCATAGTGAACAGGGGGAAAGGCAACCTCTGGACTTATGCTGTCGCTGTGGTAAACAAAAACAGTGCGGCATGATTAGAGGTCGAAATGTCATTCTACAAAAGGAGAATCTCAGAAACAATAAAAAATACATGTGGGAAATCCTTTTAAGCTAGGTGACAGTCAGTATGGTGGAAACATTAAACAGCAAGACAGCAGCCAGCACAGACACATCAGCAGACAGCAGCATACACAGATAAACCAGCGATGCTTCAATTACACTTGCTAGTGAAAGCTTTGGGTGGGCAGCACAATGCTCCACAGGGCTGCTGGAGCTATTCCAGGATGCAATCTCCCAGCCAAGGAATGTACCAACCACACAACTAAAGAGTGCATTTCCAGGGGTAAAACAAAAAGAGTTGGTTTCCTCATTAGCTTCCTTAGATATGGAAATCAGCTAGAACAATATAGGCTCAGCTTCTAAGAACCCTAACCATCAGTTGACTCATTTTAATTTTCTTCATAGGACATACTTAATCCCTCGTAGACGTTTTCAAACGAAGCTTGCCCCTGCCACTATCTGCTCGCTTTGCCCCCAGGACAGCCTTTTTAAATGTGTTTTGGGACGGGAGTGCCCGGCCGTAGCTTCATTTACTATATTTGGAAAGATAATCCCTTGCTCTGCTCTGGTTTTCATATTCAACGACGATACATCCCTTGAGTTAACACCTTACTGCAGCGATAAAGATGGGGGCTCTGCGTTGGCAGCCGCTGCACTCCCTTCCCTGGCGCCAATGGGTCCTAATGTTTCTAGATATTATTTACTTAGATCTTTCTACAGCTCGTACTGCCAGAGAGAAGACAATCCAAGTCTGGGAAAGCATTCTGTTAAGCCTTTGTTAAATCTGAAGTCCCTGAGGTCCTTGTGGGTGGGAGGGGGTAAAAAAGGAAAACGGAGAGTTCATTTGCTTATGTTTTTGTTTGTATTTTTGTACTATCCCTAATAAAAACACTTGGTCACAAAAAAAAAAAAAGAGTACATTTCCATTTCGAAATGGGTCACCTCTTCAGTTTGATAAATGACACTGCATACTAATAACTTCTCTGTGTTTGTTTTGTTAAAGCAGGTTCAACAGTTCCAAAAGCAGGCAGAGCAAACGGGACACAACTCATGCAATTCTTTTTCAACTGAACTTCAAAAGAACCAGCCCTATTGCATCAGGACTTTAACCTCACCTTTTGAATCCTAGAATGAGGCTTCCCCTGAATGAACTCAGCTCCACTGCAGGCATGGTCAGTGAAGACACTGCAAGAAAATAAAAAAAAATTAAAAAACCCAGGATCAACTCAAAACAAACCTGGACACAGCTTAACACTTCAGATAGCACAGGGGAGCTTTGCGTATTAACGGCACGATCACTGCGGTGCAAGGCAATAGGCACCACTGCACTGATGCTGTGGAAAAAATGCATTAATAAAAGACAGAACACTAAGACTAGTCCATGACACTGTAAGCATCAGATATTGGGGCACATTAACATGGCCTCCATGTCATTCAGACTCCTATCATTTTAATGCTTAACCATGTGGAGAGTTTTTTGAATGATGGAATTTTGCAGGGAGGCACAACATTCTTGACCGACGGTAACTGGCAACCACTTGAAAATGACCAACAGGCCTAATTAACCATGGTGTAGGCTAGAAGTGAAATCCTTACTTACGTACACCTTGCAAGCCTTACATTATTTAAAACAGAACATGGTTATGAAGACTGTATATATTATTAAAAATATTAAAAAGCTGTACATTTCGCTCCATTAGCAAAGCACTTTAATTACACTTGGTGCATGTTGTTAACTAATGCACTCTTTCACAGTTTAGTTTCCAGACTGGGTCTCCTGATGATGGGAATTACCCTTGCTGAAGCCTACAGGCAAAACATTAAGAGTTGGAGGTGTAAAAGATTCCCACTGCTTGGGGTCTGCAGTGCACACCCTGTGTTATTGGACCTTAAATCCTGTTTTACTATCCAAACTCGTCACAGAGGGCTGCTTTCTGCCGCGGTCTACAAGGCAGTTAACATACATGCAACGCTGCTCTGGAAAGTGCTTCCACAGCTCAAACACCAACCCCAACCTCCCATACCATACAGGAATGCTGTTTTTGCATTCATGGCATGTAATTCTGTATTGCATTCATTATAGAATTTTAGGTGCTGAAAAGATGCTTTCCTTAAACAGAAAAAAACTGTTTCAGGAGTGGATTATTCATACTTTAGAAAAAAAGAAAATCTATATTCATATGAAGCTGGCATTCTTTCTACAGTCACTGGGAATCCAGTTTGGATACAAAACTGAAAATGATCTTGAATGCATGTTTTTTGGAAATTCTGGCTCTGGCTGTATTTTTCTACAGTCAGCAATGGAATAACACAAAACCAAGTTACTTTTTAAAATCTCTTGCCTGCTGACACAGCACCCTGTCTTGCCCTTAACTGTGAGTGGTTCTGGCTCTGCACCCTTTCAGTTAGGGTACAGCACCTGGACTCGTCCATGCTGAAGTATGGCATGTTGTTTTGTGCACTGGGGTGCACTGGGGTGTACTCACGCATGGCAAGAATGCTCTCCAGCCTCCCATTCACTGCCTCCGACCTCAGCTCAGAGGCAGCAAACCCCTCAGTCTCCACGGAGCAGCCCACCTCCTGCAATCACAAGTCAGGCCAGACTCAGAAACAGCACAGCCTCAGAACCCAGCACTCATTATATTCTACTATTTCAATAACTGACATTCTGGGAGGTGAAGAAGTTTGAATAATGGAGTAATTTGGAAAAGTCTTGAAAGGATCATAATGCATCTATTGCAAGAGATCTGTGTGCTTTCTGCGCTACAAGAATCTTAAAACCTCCAAGACACAATATTCATGGATTAACAGAAGTGTTTACATACATTATTTTTGCTTAAAATGTGCTTTTAAAATGGAAATATTTCCAACCCTCTCTAAAATAGTTGAAAACAAGGTTCCAGGAATTACAAGCTTGATTTAATTAATCAAAACAGGCTAAAATAAACAGTCCTCAACTAATCACTGTCCTTAAAAATTGGGCTGCAAAACTATTCCCAAAATGAAATCCTTTAACTGTGTACACGGTGGGGTGAGCATGAGGTGCCTTTCTGTTAAATGTTAACTCTGTGTAGAAGAGCAAGGTGACTCCGGGAAAGGAAGCAGACTCTGTGTAGAAGAGCAAGGTGACTCCGGGAAAGGAAGCAGACTCTGTGTAGAAGAGCAAGGTGACTCCGGGAAAAGAAGCAGACAGACCCTCGGCCGGTCCTCCTGACCCTACCCTGAGCTTGGTGTGAGCGATCTCCAGGCTGTCGAAGGAGGTGAGCACGTAGTTCGTGTAGGTGTCCACATCAGGCTCCACACCCAGCTCCTGCATGGCCTTCAGAACCTCCATTGTACCTGGGGAACAGAGAGTCAATCTTATCTAAATCTGTAATGCCATCACTTTGCACGTGTAACACTTCCCTCTATGAAATATGGCCACATGGTTAGAAGTCTATTTGATTCGTTACATTTTCTCCCCCCCCCCCACAGCATTTTCCTCTTTTATACATATACCGCTTTCACACAGGAGAGTTATGACGGCACAGAACCGGCATTGATGCTGAATTTTGGTCTGTGTGAACTGCCTATATCGTCACAGAGCCATCACGTTTTATGCCCTGAACCGTCACAACTCCAGTGTGAAAGGCTATGCCAACACTGAAGCGCTACAGTGGACGTGGACTGAAAGGCAACATCCCACGTGACTGCATAACGGACGTGCAGGTCTATTTTTATCGTTGGTGTTACACACTTTCATTTTTTTCAAATACAATGGCTGATCAAGAACCAGGTAGTAATTTTTTAGTAATTAATTGTTCACTTTTCATCGCTGTTGCCATGAAAACAATCTGTTGACTGACAGGTCTGAACGTTGTACTTGCATGATCCCTTTGGCTGTGTGAAAGGGTTATGATGGCATTATAAAAGCATGGACTGTGCAAATTAATGCTGTGTGAATGGGTAGCAGCGTTTGTGTGTGAAAGGGGCTTTTGAAAAACTTTTTTTTTTTTTTTTAAATGAACTCAAACTTCCAGAAACTTAATTCATTGACTCGCCATCTGAGTACCAACCATTGCTTTTGATGTGAAGTATCTGAAAGGAACGACTGCTACACTTCCTTCACTATAAAATACATTAAAAAAAAAAATGTGCATGTTTCATATAGGAAAACATGAGACTTGCAAAATAATGGCGATGCCTCATAGGGTTATCCAGTCTTTAAGCAAGTCATTGGAAATAATGCAAGCTCCACTGACCTGTTCTATAGGGCAAGTGACAACACTGAAATTAGACTCTCTGCTGGTCAGACTAATAAACAAGTTCCTAGTGTCAATTTATTACATACATAAAAATATTACAAGAAATGTTTTAACATTAAATAAAACGAGTGACTGGCGATTCACTTTTAAAGCCTGTTGTGACGGTACCATGGTCCTCAATTTCAAGCAATATTTTACTTTATTTTCTACCAAAGGTACTGTAAACAAAATGTAAAGATTATTCAACAAAAGCAACCTGCAAGCCTGCTGCTTTTAATCTCAGGTCCAAGTTTTTAAAAGTTATAATGCACTCTGCTAAGGACAGATCAAGAGAATGGCAGAAACACATACGAAAGAAAAATAAAAAAACAAAGCAAATCTCAGGCAGTTAGTTGAATTTTTCACAGCTGCAACTTCAAGGTCAAAGTCGGAGCATGAACTGTAGTGTAGACAAGGGCTTTGCCTATCATTGCGTGCAGCACAGCCACTAACAAGAACAGTCAGCTATGCATCCAAGCATGAGATCAGCACATTCGGTGGGTGGGGGGGGACTGCTGTTATACTACGAGAAAGTTTCGGTTCTGTGTGCAGCCTCTGTCTGAATACGATTCCCACAAAGCCATACATGTGGACACAAAACAAATCTGAGATATTTCACTTAAATATTTCTTTAGAACCAGTAGCTTCTCTCCAGACTTGCTTTATTCTTTGTATTCTTCACAAGTAGGCGTCTTGTTGCTACATGTTTAGAACCAGAACTATGTACTACTGTATTATGACACCAAATGATTTAAAGCAAGACTATATGTTAACTGCACTTCTTGATTCTTTAGCGTGACTGTGTGCTGTGCTCTACCTTTGAATTTTAAGCATGGCTCATTGTAAACGTAATCTACCTACTAATGTTAATGTCCGTAATTCCCTTGTGTTAATGACAACTTTTCTCTCTCTCTGTGCAAAAGTTTTAGGCAGGTGTGAAAAAATGCTGTAAAGTAACATTGCTTTCAGAAATAGACATGTTAATAGATTACATTTATCAATTAACTAAATGCAAAGTGAGTGAACAGAAGAAAAATCTACATCAAATTCGGCTAACAAGGTGAGGTTGCTGAAGACAGTTTACTGTCAAAAGTCATTCACCATGACAAGACTGAGCACAGCAACAATACACAAGGTAGTTATACTGCATCAGCAAGGTCTCTCCCAGGCAGAAATTTCAAGGCAGACAGGGGTTTCCAGATGTGCTGTCCAAGATCTTTTGAAGAAGCACAAAGAAACGGGCAACGTTGAGGACAGTAGATGCAGTGGTCAGCCAAGGAAAATTACTGCAGCAGATGAAAGACACATCATGCTTGCTTCCCTTCACAATTGGAAGATGTCCAGCAGTGCCATCAGCTCAGAATTGGCAGAAAACAGTGGGACCCTGGAACACCCATCTACTGTCCGGAGAAGTCTGGTCAGAAGTGGCCTTCATAGAAGACTTGCAGCCAAAAAGCCATTCCTCCGAGTGGAAACAAGGCCAAGCGACTCAACTGTGCACGAAAACACAGGAACTAAGGTGCAGAAAAATGGCAGCAGGTACTCTGGACTGATGAGTCAAAATTTGAAATATCTGGATGCAGCAGAAGGCAGTTTGTTCGCCGAAGGGCTGGAGAGCGGTACACGAATGAGTGTCTGCAGGCAACAGTGAAGCATGGTGGAGGTTCCTTGCAAGTCTGGGGCTGCATTTCTGCAAATGGAGTTGGGGTCAGAATTAATGGTCTCCTCAATGCTGAGAAGTACAGGCAGATACTTATCCATCACGCAATACCATCAGGGAGGCATCTGATTGGCCCCAAATTTATTCTGCAGCATGACAATGACCCCAAACATACAGCGGAAGTCATTAAGAACTATCTTCAATGTAAAGAAGAACAAGGAGTCCTGGAAATGATGGTATGGCCCCCACAGAGCCCTGATCTCAATATCATCGAGTCTGTCTGGGATTACATGGAGAGATAAGCAACTGAGGCTGCCTAAATCCACAGAAGAACTGTGGTTAGTTCTCCAAGATGTTTGGGCCAACCTACCTGCCGAGTTCCTTCAAAAACTGTGTGCAAGTGTACCTAGAAGAATTGATGCTGTTTCGAAGGCAAAGGGTTGTCACACCAAATATTGATTTGATGTAGATTTTTCTTCTGTTCACTCACTTTGCATTTTGTTAATTGATAAATATAATCTATTAACATGTCTATTTTTGAAAGCATTCTTACTTTACAGCATTTTTTCAAACCTGCCTAAAACTTTTGCACAATACTATATATATATATATATATATATATATATATATATATATATATATATATATATATATATATATATATATATATATAATATATATCTCATTATATATCTCAAAGGAAAAAGAACAATGAAATAGCAGGGCCTGTTCTATGCAGTGCTACAAACTCAGCTACAACTCTGAATGTAAACAGGAAATGAGAAAAGAACAGGCATTAGGATGATTTAGTTCTAGCAGAGAACCGTTGAACTTTTCACCACCCGCTTAACGAAAGCGTGGATAACCTCAGCACAGCAGAGAGCACATCCCTATAGCAATGGTACCTTCCCGACTACCTGCCTGGTGGGAAAGCTCAGCTTAATCCTGGGCACCGAATCATAAAAGCCCCTTCACAACATGGAAAGGGCCTGCTAACCCTCTGCTTGTACTGTGTCAGAAGCAATAAAGAGATCTCACTGCTCAGCAATGACATGTTACAACGCTCCGGGCTGCAAAAACAAAACAGCATATGCTTTTTCAACTTGTCTCCTGTATCTGCTCCTCATCAAAATGCAAAGTTTCCTTAAAACCCCCTTCTTTGCCCTGGAGTGCCACCTGCGGAAAAGTGACACGGCTCTCAATATTTAATGCAGTGCACAACGGTGCGAGTAATCTAAAGTGAATTCCCTTTGAGTGCTTGCATCTACATGAAATCAAGTCACTCTCTATCAGTCACACCACCTCCACGGCCTTGCCTCAAACACAGTCCCATTCCCCCTGCCCAACCTGACAAAGAAAAGCGTCTGCATTTTTCATGAAATGTTATAGCAGAAAGAATTTGTAACAGTGAAGTTTTTTTGCTTTTGTTAGCAAGTAGCAGAACAAGCAAATGGATGTTAAGAGTAAGACATTCTACATGAGTTAACCACCTCCTACGCTCAGGCTGCAAACCACGCGAGCAAACAGGGTCCCACTGAATTCCAATTCAAAATCAATTTCAATTCCAACACATCACTGATCAACCCTAACCCTACATGAGTTAACCTTCTCCCGCACACGCTCCAAACCACGTGAGCAAACAGGGTCCCACTGAATTCCAATTCAAAATCAATTTCAATTCCAACACATCACTGATCAACCCTAACCCTACATGAGTTAACCTTCTCCCGCACACGCTCCAAACCACGTGAGCAAACAGGGTCCCACTGAATTCCAATTCAAAATCAATTTCAATTCCCTTTTAATCAATTCCAACACATAACTGATCAAAATTACAATTAGCAGGATTCTGTGCAAATTAGCTTCTTGCAGTGGCAACAAATTACCACAACAATTATGTCTCTAAACTCTAAATTCCAATTCCTTCAAAAGAATTGGGAATTGCTTTTAAAAAAGAACTAGAATTAAAAAACAGGAATTTGACCCCAACCCTCGATTAAGCTCGATTATATATATATATATATATATATACATATATATATATATATATATATATATATATATACACACACACACACACACACACACACACAACAACAACACCACCACCACCACCACACTGAACCCTGAATGAAGTGGAAATTGCCCGCTACACAGAACTGCAGAACCCGCCGGGGGACTGTGTGCATGGAGTCTGGTTGATCCTTGACTGGACACTTGGGCCACAACATGAAAGGCCCATGAACAACAAGCAGCACAGTTGGGTTACTGTACAGTTACAATGAATCCTGCTATATAAGGGGCTTGTGTAACAGGACGGAGTCTGGGTATCAACCAGCGACCCTGCAAGCGAGTGTCTGAACCACAATGTAAAAGAACCTTGCTCGTCTGCTTTGGTGGTCATCTCACTCACAGGGGACAGGATCCGTAATAAAAGTGCATCACACAACACTGTTAAGGTCATTAAAGATTGCAGAACAGAAGCACATATGGATGAAATGCTCAATCCAGGCTCCCTACTGCTCTATGCATGAATGCATAATGCAGGCGTTGTAGCTCGGTGGAGCAACGCTTGAGATGGAAACTAAAATACCCCCCCCCCAGTGTGTCTGGTAAGGATCAGTACCATGCATTATCCCACATGGACGAAGGGTTACATTACATTATCGGGAAGGTTATTTTAGTAAATATACTCCCTTTTATTATTTTTAAGAACATACAAATCTGCTTTTCTTTTGTGAAGCGCTTCTCAATAAACCCCTTGATTATGCAGTACAGGTGGTGCAGGATGGCTGCTCGGCACTCTCGTCGGTTTACTTGCTATAGGTGCTCTGCTGTAGCTTTCTCTCTCACTGCTGCCATTTCACAAAGTGCCCCTGTGAACGAGAGGTTTCATCTCTGGGACGTTCTCCATCATAAATATTTGACTTCAGTAAATTTCGTAAAAGCCTTCCCATAATATATCCCCTGGATTTCATGCAACAGTATTTCTCATATCACTTTGTCCCTCAACATGTGACAGGTAGGAGCGCTGGGGACCCTTGAGAAGGGCTGGCTGGATGCTTCCTGAGAGCTTGGAAATGGAAATCGCAAAGGAAACACATTAGACAGAACACAGCGCTGTCTTCAACAGTTTCTGCTTACAAGTTTTGATTGGCACGTCAGTATCTGTGTGTCACCCTTGCAGGCATCTTCTCAGTCTTATTCTAGACATCGACTCAGTGTGCTACTGCAGAGTTGTAATTCAGCACATGGGCCTTCGGCTGCTGTTTTTTTTTTTTTACCCTGTACAGTACAGTCTGTTTAAACAAGTACGATTGGTTAACTTTTGGCAATTTGTACACTTACTCATCAGGTAATTTTGAGGTGTCTTCGACCCAAAAAGAGCTTTGTAGATTAGTTTTGTTGTTGCTGGGTGCAAAATCTGCAGCTGCTCCTGCCCAGCCACTAGTAAGCCACAGTGCATGTGTGACATTTCAAAACAGACACTAAACCAGGAGACTGTCCTTCAGATATTCAGTTCAGCACATCACCAGGATGATCCTGGCCAGAGCATGCAAAGGAGGATTAAGAGCCGATAGCTCAGCTCCAAGCCGCGTGGTTACTGTATGGATTAACACGTTAAACTGCAAGTACTGTAGTATCCAACATGCTAACAAACCTTGAGAATTCTTCTCTTTCTGGTGATGCGCAAGGAGAGGCCAGAAGTAGTGCGTTCTCACCGGCAGCCCTTCCTCCTTCATCACCTTCATCAGCTCCACTGCCGTAGCTGCGAGAAACACTCCGGATCAGACAAGGAATCAACAGCACTGGACTCTGGAGGATGTACTGGAGCATCACATGCACAGAACAGAACTACTGTATTTCAGGACATAAATACATAGTGTATACGGGGTTATAAACTCTCACTAGCCCTGCTGCACCCAGTCCCAGGTTTCAGAACTCACCTTGTTCAGGTATGTTATTGAAAATCAGCAGATACCAGGAATTTGAACAATCAGACCCCTGCTAAATCTGCTCTGAAGCGATCACGTTTGAATAAGACTCAATAATAGTCTGTAGGATGACTACTGGGCGATGTTCAAGCAGCTAAATTATACATATAATTAATTGTAGTTTGGAAACCCTGGATTAGTTAGCGTGGTTTTCTAAGCTTGATATAGAATAACTGGACAGGTGGTTCAAGAGATCAACAGCTCAGCCAATAGGGTAATAAAAAATAAAAAAAAGTCACTACGACCTACATCCACAGTATTCAAGCTAAATATTGAGAGTTGCAATCTGACCATAGGGCAGTGTTATTAATAACTCTGGTCCTGTGTTTCATAGAGCCTCCTCACCTGTCTTTTTGGCATCCAGGGCGCAGTAGAGGGTGAAGGGCAGGGCTGAGACGTGCAGGCCGCTCTCCTGAAGCTCCCTGCAGAAACGCTTCAACTTTTCCACCGGCTGCGGACAACACAGAGAGAAACGTCAAGTCTACTCAAACACAGAGACCCGAGGATAGCTGTACACAAGGCTAGGGATCTGGACAGAACAGGGATGGAAATGACTCCTATTGCATAGCAGCTTGATCCATTCCTGGTTTTACTAGGAGTTTAATAAAACACACCTTAGCTTGTTTACGATACACTTTTGATAATCAATCTAGTATAAAATCTGGAATAGATGCAACTGCTATGCAATAGGAGTCTTATTTCTATCCCGGAAAGAAAGTCTTAGGACATGGATTTCACGTGTATTTATTAATTTGTGCTTTTATTTAAATTTCAATCCAGTGATTATAAGGCTTGTACTGAGGGATAGAACCCAAACCAACACAAGGACAAGCAAAGGAACGCCCTGTGCAGTGGCATCAGTATGACCCCCTCGGCGCTGTGCCTCGGCGGGTCTCCTTCCCTCACCTTGTCCATGTTGACGCAGTGGCGCAGGAAGAAGTTGCCGAGGTCTGGCGTGTCTCCATTGTGACTTTCCGGCTGTAATGTGGGGAAGGTCTTGAGCAGCTGGAAGGCTGTGTCCTCCATCCCCTGCGTGATGAGGCTCAGGCACAGGTTCATCGCGTCTGAGAGACAGACAGGACAAAGACATATTCAGTGACGACAGCCCAACAGCCCAAGTTACGGACTAGCAGAAAGGTTGTGACGCAAAATATCAACCATAACTTTTAAGCAATGTGTCCTATCAGCATAGGACTGGAGGTTTTTTTTGGCCAATAAATATCATAATGTATACCTCCAGTAGCATCTATTCCTGCAACAGTGCTGTGTAAAATTGCCATTTATTTTGTGCGACTTGAAACTAAATGCTTATAAAAAGATATAACCAGGTGGTATAACCAAAAGGTATAACCACTATACAATATTACAATATTTTTTTTTTTTTTTTTTTAAAGATTCTATAGGAGGTATGGGTAAAAGCACATAAACATTCATTTATTTATTTATTTATTTTTATCTTTGCCTGTATTTCAGGCATCATTCATAACCGTACAGTGTTGTAAGTAGCAGAAGCCAAACACACTTCATGCACGAAAATCCCTTCTGGTAATGTTGCTAATGTCTCCTGAAGTGGATATTGCGCATTGGAATCGGAAGTCTCACCAGGAATGTATCCGCGGTCGTGTCTCATGCGCTCTGCGATCTCCTGCACATACTGGTGGTGCCCAGACTTGGCCAGGCTGAAGATGATCTGCATCAAGTCCCTGTCCATCAGACTGGCATCTGTCTTCTCAACCTTCTCCAGGGTCTGCCATTGAGAAGTCAAGGAGAAAGGGGGGGAGGGGGGGCGTCAGAATCAGAACATTGTATAGACCGGAAACATTGAAGTCTGGACTACACACAGCTCATTCAAGAACCTTTTACGATCATCAGCATGGATCCTAGGAATCAGTTTGCTGTGGAATAACGCAGACTTTCTATGCAGTCGGAGACTCTTTCATTCTACACTCGGGACGGGACAGAAAACCTGTATGGCAGGGTGGCAAGAAGGGAGCCATTACTAAAAATTAGCCATCTCAAAGCCTGCATGGACTTTACAACAAAGCCTTGTGCTGTCCTGATTTTAAAATGACAACATTTTGATGAACACGTCTCTAAACTTGTTATGTTTTATTTAAACATGAATTTTATTTAAATTGTTATGTTTTATATATATTTTTAAAAATGGCATCCAATAGTCAGTGCTGTAAGAGTTTTAAAAGTGAGCTCTCTGTTATTGTATGTGTTTTTTTGTTGGGTTTTTTTTCTTTGATTTCTATAAAATATGGCAAACATGTTTGTTTTGGGTTTTTTTTTTTCTCTTCAGATTTTAGTAATACGATTTAATTAAAATCGCAAAAAAAAAAAAAAAAAAAAAAAAACGGATTTATCCAACTGTGACTTCCTTTTTATTATTTATTTGTACTCATTAACACTGTTTTTCATTAAGTCATTGCAGCAGAATTTTGCAGAAAACACTCCTTGTTACAGATTTTAGGAAATGTTACCATGGATTTCCATGGGGACTAATCAATACACTTATCATAGATAATGATCAACACAGGCAAGTTTGCTTTAAATTTACGTAAACATTCTTGTTTAATAAAACTGCTTCTGGTGTACAGAGGTCAAGGATGAACGAGGCGCACTGCCACATTCATGCTGAAACGTAGCTGCAGTTACTTCACTATCCAGTGCATTGTTACCACTGAACAAACTGTTTAAAAAGATGCCTAAAATGATAAAAAAAAAAAAAAAAATTAAAAATTACCCCTAAAGATCAGGTTAACGAGTCTGGCAGTTATCCAGATGATAAAGACTAACTCGCTGATAACATGCATACTGTTTTTTGTTTTTTTTATTATTCCTGCAAAGAAGTATGCGTAATGTTTAAAGTAAAATTGTACATTTCTTTATACTGTATTGATGACACAAGTGTACCAATAAATATTTCCTGTGATAGCTGTTCAATACTACTGTTCTCTTAAAGCGACGGTGGCATGGCAACTCCATTTTATACCTTTAATTGCGGAATAAGGCAGATTAAAAAAAAAATGGGGTTCTTACTGCAGAAAACTAGGATTCCTGATCATCGTCATCATACTCCATGTGTAATTAGACCCTGGGAGACCCTCGATGGAGGTCTCAGGACAGAAACGTTAACAGCTGCTTAAATCGATGTACATAGAAGTTTTTTTGGAGAGAAGCATATCGGGGAGTGATGCAGTCTCCTTTGTAACTGCACTGATGTAGAAATGGGTTTTTATAAGAAATAATTCGTACTGAGACTAAAACAATAAAAAAAGCACATTTACCATGGATGAACTGCCAGTTATTAATAACTTATGAAGGGTTTGCATTTCATTCAAAAAAGTGTATTCAGTCTACAAAATAATAATAATAATAATAATAATAATAATAACAAATAATAATATGCCACTTTTTAAATTGAGATCCAAAACATACCTTTCATTACTCAGATTTTACGGTTTTCACAGAGGAATTTTCCTAACTTTCGCAGCAGCAAAGTCCTTGATCAAGTAATTCAAATCCTTGGCAAATTCGCTTTCAATGGAGAGTACTGCCAAATGTGACGGTCTTTTCTGAGTCACTGTTGAGCGCCAAATACATCTTGATCAGTTTTAGACTTGAAAAGCTGCACTCCCCAGCAGCAACTGTCACTGGAATGGTCAGAAGTAAACACAACGCTGTGAAGGTGTTGGGGAAGATGTCATGCATGTACTGCAACATTTTCATAGGCCCTTCATGAGAATTTGTGATGGAACAGTAGTCTTCAGTGCATCTAGTTCATCTGCTAACACCAACGCGTCAGCCATCAGCCATTGCTCCAATCACTTTTCAAGTTTTCTGCAGTGGTCTCTGACTTCAGCTTTTCAATCTTACTAAAAGCATGCTAGGAATCCAAAGCGATGATGTTCCTTCAATTGTTGGAAACGTCCTGTTTGTATTATTGCAGTATCAACTACTGTGTTAAAGCATTACATTCGAAGAGTTTCCTTGGCATCATTACCGACAGGGTCATCCTTGCCCTCATATTCAAAGAGCTCCTTTCTTTTTCTAGAACGTGTTCCTTTCCTCGTTGTTTAGCTACTTCTTTACCATCACAGCCCTGGCAAATTCTGTAATTCTTTAGTCCTGTCAGTCTATGCACCAATCTCTGGTTTGCAGCATTTAGGTCTGTTGCTTCTTTCTGGTGTGCAATCCATTATGACTGAACAATACTTAGCTTTCTTAATCCAGCCAACTATTGTACTTCACACTTTACTCCCCATGCTGTTAATCAGCTCATTCTGTATGTTTCTTTCCATGTACGAGTCGTGCATCTCATTACTAATGATCCTTCTGACATTCTCCATCATTATAGGGTCCAATTTGCCCAGCAATTCAATCAAACCCAAAAAAGGTCCATTATGTGGCTCTTACAGCTCGTCAACAGATCCACGAAAAGCCATGTTATGCTCTGCGAGAAAATTAACAACTGCAACAAGGCGCTGAAAAACTTTCCTTTTCACTATTAGTCTTTCCATTGTCTTTTCACTATTAGTCTTTCCGTTGTCTTTTCACTATTAGTCTTTCCGTTGTTTTGTCCACAATGCTATTTGTTGACAGTCTCTTCTTAAGTTTGTTCCATTTTTGCACGCATTCTATGTGACTTTTTGAAAGGTCGTGTTCACAAAGGCGAGCAGAAACATTTTTCCAATTAGAAAAAGCATCAGATTCTAAAAGCAGACCACCTGTGCGTATGCATACTATCCAATTTACAACAAAAACAGAATATACAAGCCATCGACGAAACAATGACTCGCCATTGGGGAGCGTTCTCTTTCTGTGGATACTGGAAAAACGTCGCCCATTTTCATCCAATGGGTATTCATCATTTGGTAGATGTAAAGGGCCTTTTTGTGCCAAAAAGGTCTCAATGTATATGGTAAGAGTTAGTGGCCACATTGCTGGATCAGTGTAATCCGTCAAAGGCAGTTCTTCAAAAACCTTGTCTTCTTCAGGCTCATTTTCTTGTGACTAACGTTAGAGCCCCCTAGACCTAGTGATTCGAGCAAAAATGCTGGTTGTTGCTGTAAATCTTTGGTCTCTTGTGAGAGTATGATTCGTTTTCTTGCATTTTTGTAGGAGGTGGAATTGACTTGAAGTATTGCAGCAGGGCTCCTTGCTGCCGCTTCATCTGAATTTCTTTCTCTTTTTTTCCTTTTAGAATGGCCTGACTCGTATTTGCAAGAGGGCAACATGATGCGAGACAGTAAAGAATAAGCCTAATCCCGCGAGACCTTCGATTCTGAAGACATCATTACATATACACCATGGGTGCGTTCACAGAGATCATTCTACGCAGATTCTGTGCAGAATCTGACCAATTTATCCAACAATCTTCTAAGAATGATCTCCGTCAATGCATCCATTGGCTAAATTGGTCAAATTCTGCACAGAATAATCTCCATAAACGCACTTAATTTGTGACGCACGCAGGGCCTCTCTGGGGCTCTAGGCAGCCGTCTAGCTCGCCTTGCCCAAAGGCCGGCCCTGCTGGCGGTTTTATGTGGTTGTGCAGCTCCCTTTTTGGTACATCACACAGGGCGAGGCAATCCACACATAGACAGAGGGCGGGCATGAACCCGGGACCTCTCGCAATAAAGCACAACGACAATACCGCTGTACAAAAGAGGACTATGTATGAGAAGTGTAGTGAAAACAACTGAGACAGAGAAAAACCCAAACAAATTCAAATAAATATTCATTAAAGGGGTTTATTATTTTGGAACGGACTGTGGCTGACAGAGGCTCTGTTTATTGTAAAAAAAAAAAATTAAAAAAAAAAAAAATTAATAAACCCTTCAATTTGGGAAAACAAAGACCCTCCCTTCGTGAGTCTGCTTTATTTTCACACAGCGCTACAGTATTATAGCATGTCAATACACCATTATCTGTTATATTGTGTACGATGTAGGACTACTGTTAAAAATATATATTTTTTAAAAAGTGCGCTAAAAGCATTTAGTTTCAATTTTAAATTCTTTTTTTCGCACTGTACAGTAATGTGAACAAAGCATCACGATGTATGTTTTATTACCAGTAGCCTATGAACTAAAGTATAAAGAAAATGCGCTATAGCTGTAGCTATTCATTTGAGTTTATGTACTAAGGCCAACTGTGAAAAAACACAATGTAATTTTTCAGGGCAATGGTCTGTATTTATTTCAAATGAATGTAGCACTTATATGCTTTTTACACCAGACACTGCATTTTTTTTGGGAAACCCATCCGTCTCCTGACATGTCTAGTTTAGAGAGGGGGCCACTATGACTTTTTTTAATGAATTTCAGATTGTATTTTCTAATTTTAGTGATCGATCGGACGAGTCGAGAGTCTCGCAGACGAGAGTCGATTTATCATCATAGACGGGACCATTTTGTCGGACCGACATATCGCAGGCGACAAAATTGCCCTGTGTATGGTAGCCTTTGATTTCTTCATTTGCCATCCCGACAGTAAAGAGTTGTATAGCGTAAGCTGTATTGAAAGATGTGTCTCAAAACCCCTCTGCTGTTAGGGATTTTTTGTTAATTGCCCAGGGAACCCAAAAAAAAAGTTGAATGCAAACTGCGCAAACAACTGCAGATGTATCTTGGAGGCACAACCAATCTCTGGGGTCACTTGACAAGCATAAGTTCATATTATGATTAGTATTATCAACATTTTTAGTAGTAGTAAAATGCGACTGTGGCTGATAACCTGCTTGGAACGGTGACTGTTAAATAAAGCTTTGTTTTGCCTCAGTCCACTGCAGTTGGTGCTGCTGCAATGCAACCTTACTGTACATATAGCAAGCAGCATCAAATACATGCAAATAAACAATGCACATTTTTATTTAAATTATAAAAACATGATTACTGTTCTATATAACATATTTTTAAACTACATGTGAATGTTTTATTACATTTATATGGATTACCTGTAAAATAATAGGATGTCCAATCAAATACAAACAAGTAGCTATGGCTATAGCAACACCAGTAAATTTTACAAATTAGTACCTTCGAAACTTCCTTCAGTAATGTGTTCTGAACCTTCGGAGGTTAAAATGTACCTTTCGTTGCAGGCCTACTCTTCAGAGTTAGATTTGGGAGCTGTGTGTGGATTCCTTTTACTAAACAATACCCCAATGCCTATACCCCCAGCCCTGCAGAAGCCCAGAGTCACTGCCCATACCCCCAGCCCTGCAGAAGCAGAGTCACTGCCCATACCCCCAGCCCTGCAGAAGCACAGAGTCACTGCCCATACCCCCAGCCCTGCAGAAGCCCAGAGTCACTGCCCATACCCCCAGCCCTGCAGAAGCCCAGAGTCACTGCCCATACCCCCAGCCCTGCAGAAGCCCAGAGTCACTGCCCATACCCCCAGCCCTGCAGAAGCCCAGAGTCACTGCCCATACCCCCAGCCCAGCAGAAGCCCAGAGTCACTGCCCATACCCCCAGCCCTGCAGAAGCCCAGAGTCACTGCCCATACCCCCAGCCCTGCAGAAGCCCAGAGTCACTGCCCATACCCCCAGCCCAGCAGAAGCCCAGAGTCACTGCCCATACCCCCAGCCCAGCAGAAGCCCAGAGTCACTGCCCATACCCCCAGCCCAGCAGAAGCCCAGAGTCACTGCCCATACCCCCAGCCCTGCAGAAGCCCAGAGTCACTGCCCATACCCCCAGCCCAGCAGAAGCCCAGAGTCACTGCCCATACCCCCAGCCCTGCAGAAGCCCAGAGTCACTGCCCATACCCCCAGCCCTGCAGCAGCCCAGAGTCACTGCCCATACCCCCAGCCCTGCAGAAGCAGAGTCACTGCCCATACCCCCCAGCCCAGCAGAAGCCCAGAGTCACTGCCCATACCCCCAGCCCAGCAGAAGCCCAGAGTCACTGCCCATACCCCCAGCCCAGCAGAAGCCCCCATACCCCCAGCCCTGCAGAAGCCCAGAGTCACTGCCCATACCCCCAGCCCTGCAGAAGCCCAGTCACTGCCCATACCCCCAGCCCTGCAGAAGCCCAGAGTCACTGCCCATACCCCCAGCCCTGCAGCAGCCCAGAGTCACTGCCCATACCCCCAGCCCTGCAGCAGCCCAGAGTCACTGCCCATACCCCCAGCCCTGCAGAAGCCCAGAGTCACTGCCCATACCCCCAGCCCTGCAGAAGCACCAGAGTCACTGCCCATACCCCCAGCCCTGCAGAAGCCCAGTCACTGCCCATACCCCCAGCCCTGCAGCAGCCCAGAGTCACTGCCCATACCCCCAGCCCTGCAGAAGCCCAGAGTCACTGCCCATACCCCCAGCCCTGCAGAAGCATAGTCACTGCCCATACCCCCAGCCCTGCAGAGAAGCCCTGCAGAGTCACTGCCCATACCCCCAGCCCTGCAGAAGCCCAGAGTCACTGCCCATACCCCCAGCCCTGCAGAAGCACAGAGTCACTGCCCATACCCCCAGCCCTGCAGAAGCATAGTCACTGCCCATACCCCCAGCCCTGCAGAGGCACAGAGTCACTGCCCATACCCCCAGCCCTGCAGAGGCACAGAGTCACAGCTCATACCCCCAGCCCTGCAGAAGCACAGAGAATCACAGCTCATACCCCCAGCCCTGCAGAAGCACAGAGAGTCACAGCTCATACCCCCAGCCCTGCAGAAGCACAGAGTCACAGCTCATACCCCCAGCCCTGCAGAAGCACAGAGTCACAGCTCATACCCCCAGCCCTGCAGAAGCACAGAGTCACTGCCCATACCCCCAGCCCTGCAGAGTCACAGCCCATACCTGCTTGATGTTGTCAATGTCCCCCTTTTCAGCGTAGGCATTGAGCAGAGCCAGGTAAGTGTCTGGACCAGCCTCGATTCCAGCTCCCTTCATTACTGTGAAGATGTTCTCAGCACTCTCCATATCACTGGACAGGGAGACAAACAAAAGCAATGCATTGAAAAAATCTTGACATTTTGTCTATTTCAGCCTTTGTTCGGGATCCCAGTAACTCACCCAGCTCTGGCATGGCCGGTCACCAGGGAGCTGAACACTGCCTCTGTGATGGGAAGATCTTTGCTCTTCATAAAGCCCAGGATTTTACTGCAAACAAAGTAAATGTGTTTAACTCTGCAGCTGCATCCGAAGCTAGTCAAAGTCTCTCTCTTTTTGCATCTATGTATTTCTATATACAGGGCGATTCACAAATCACACAACAGTGTCAGAGCATCATGAAAACAGGGGAATGTGGAGATCAATACGCAAAGGAAAATGTCTATTAGATACACTGTGATACACCGTTTGTCCACCAGAGGGTTGTTCAATAATGTCAGCACTTAAGAAGGATTGAAAACAATGCAAACCAACAATGTTGCATGAATTACAAATCACCCTGCATATACAGTGTTGTTAAAGACAAAGTGAGCAATGTCTTCCTACCTGGCACCGTCGATGTCCCCCTCATTGCAGTATGCAGCGATTAACCTTTGATAGGTTACCTATGGGAAACATACACAGCGCTCATACAAAATAATACAGTATGTTAACACAAGGAATTAAAATGTGACTCCCCTTGCATAGCAGTTTGTGCCATTCCATGTTTTACAGAGATCTGAATTTGATGGTTCATCAAATTAAACTTAATAAACAAATCGGCAGAATTACCTGCTAGACGTATCTGCATTACAATATAATATACTTACTCTGTTGGGCTGCACGTTTGCCGTCTCCATTTTTGCGAGAAACTCTGTTGGGGAGAACTTGAACTCATTCTGCAAGTAGACCTTGAGCAAGGCGTTGTAATGACTGGCATCATAGACAGCACCTGCAAAGAGGAGAGAAGACACTGCTGCTTTACCTAATGGCATCAA
Organism: Polyodon spathula; assembly: GCF_017654505.1. NCBI lineage: Eukaryota > Metazoa > Chordata > Actinopteri > Acipenseriformes > Polyodontidae > Polyodon > Polyodon spathula. The sequence goes on along the minus strand of NC_054538.1, from coordinate 78,034,358 downwards.
TCAGTGTCCCTGTTTTAACAGGTCATTTAATTATGATACAACAAATATCGGGGCAGAGCAGGGACGCTGCCTCCAGATTGTCAGACAAGCCCCAGTAACGCAGTTTACCAGAATTATTTCAGGTCAGTAATTAAATATGCTAATTCACTCCTGCCCTGCTTCCTTGCAAGAATCATCATTTTAGGGCTCAACATCAAGAAAAAACAAGGACATTTTTTTTTTACTTAAAATAAAAGTTGTTGCGCATCATAGGCTCACATTACAAAGAATATCCACTCTAAAACATGGAATAATCCAGTAACCAGTACCCAGTTCCAGCAGTTTTCCCCAAATGCGGTGTGCCAGCTCAGTGCGCTCAGACAGGTGAATCTCCGGGAGCAGAGCGCCACAGCTCCGCAGCAGGAGCAGAGCCTGGTTTCCACTGGGATATCCTGGGGAGGGGAGGAACAACAGCCTTTACTCAGGACACCATTCACTGTAAGCATGCCTTTATCAGCAAGCATGCTCATGCCAACTGTGATTTAAGCCATGATGCTCCTAATAGAAGACTGCCAGTCACAGCCTGTCTTTGTACAGGATCTGGGAACCAAGACAAACAACTTCTGCCAACATTACATCATTTTATGACAATGTGCATCGTATATTTATTAAAAGAGATTCCAGGAGGGATAATCATCTGAGGTCAAATCTAGTAAGCATGTTCCCAGGAATATAATAAAACATCCCATTTCCATTTATAACAATCAGCATTTACTCATGTAAAACTGCATGGTGATAATTTCGGTATCACTCTATTATCTGCACATTAGGAATGCCTGGTCTCTCTAATTTCGATCTAGGATGTTCAATGTGTAAGGAGCAGTCCCAGCGCACCTGTGCGGCACATATCGTGAAAGATCTTGAGCAGCTGGGTCTTGGTGATGCGCCCAGTCCTCCTCACGGAGCTGTCCAGCTTGTTGAGAGCCCAGTCAAACTGCTCCGCCTGGCGGGAGCGCACAGCCGAGCTGCTCTCATCCCGAGACGCCCCCTTCTCCTGTGCGGAGATGGCCAACAGACGCACACCGCTGCCACTCACACTCCTGGGCAAGCAAGAACCAATAAAGCGAGGGGGAGCCAGGGCAGGAAGGACAGTGGACAAACAGGGGGAGAGAGCATGGTCTTTAGCTATGAACATTTAACCGTATTCATTCCACTGCCAGATTAATCATTATATTATAATACATGATTTTTGGATAGCCCATGGTTTATTCCAAAATAGATCATCCTCTGGTCTTAGGCTGAGAAGCTCAGTCTCCTGATGTGATGCAGGCCAGTGTAAATGATCACTGTCACCTTGACCTTCCTTGACCTTTGCATTCCAAATCAGCAGCAGGGCAACAGTGAAGCGGCCGGATAGACTGCAATGCACAGCACACAACTAGTTACTTATGTGCAATCAATCTGTGTGTCCACTTCACAATGGGAAAATTACAACCAAAAAAAAAAAAAAAGAATTGGACATGGCTGGGAATTACAGACGCATACATGCAGTATATGATTGCTACCCTAGTCTGTTTAATACTGTTACATATACACTGCTGATATCACACGGGTTACTGATCGCATAGTGTGTTGCAGGGGAATACTGTAAATATAACTCTGATGAATATCCCTATGTATTTTAAATATTTATACAGCGTCTTCCTCAGTCCTCGTTAACAGGAGGCTAAAGTACTACACAATATAATGTTCAAAACAGATAAGCTGGCTTAAAATATCTGAATGAAACCAAAACCTTGAGCACGGGGATGTTCTAGACGAGTTACGCAACTGTGCATGGGTTTCTACGTAACCTCAATATTTTAATCAGACTGACATCTTGCTGGGGCCTGTGATCTAACTAGATCATCATACAACAAAAAAATCAAACCTGCTTCTAAAATAAAAATGAAATGCTGTACCGACATCATAAACTCCACGCAATCTACAAAATGTAGCAGCTTAGTGTTAATTATACAATACAGAGACATTGCACGCTGGTGTACCCCCAATGACAACTGCGCAGTCCAGCATGGCTTGATGCTGTCCGGACTGGTACCTGTTTACACCGGTTCCGATAAGGACACGGCCGTGACATCCTCCGATCCCTCTGCCGCTCAGAGTCCGGCTACCGAGCCTGGAGAGCGAGCCGCCAAGGACAGTCGCTCCGACGACCTGGAGCAGAAACGGGGAAGAAAAACTCAGGAGCCGGGCCGATCTCAAGAGCGCAGCCATGCTTAACCTGTGCAGTTTGAGAAAGTGGAAGGACATGTGCACCACGTGACAGGGTCAAAGAACTCTCCGCACAGTCACACAGCGGGCAAGCGGAGGGGTGCTCTGAACTCAACTTTGGAAAAGCTGGCAAAATAACAAACTAAATGTACGGTTTTCATTAAATATCTATTTTAGAATTTGCAAACACGTTTGTGTGTATTTTGTGTTTAGTTGAAAATAAAGTATTTGGTTTATTTTTTGCCACTTTTAGCGGAACCCCCCTATAATGTTTGACATTCACCATACCCATAAAACTAGGACAACTGCATACTTGCACGGAGTGTTCTCTCACGTGCCTGCGGGCACTCATATGTAAATATTACTCTGGATTGCTTTTAACTCTTTTTAATGAATATATAAATAATAAAACAAAATCTGAATTTGTACTTATTCATTTAATTAACAGTTTACTATTGTAACTGCTCAGAAATACAAAAATATACGTTATTACGCTTTATTGGCTATTTTGATTGGATCGCCAATAATTCTTCCACCAATCAGAGGGCTGCATACGGAGCGATCCCGCCCTCTGCCAGTCTGGTGTGCAGGAGAGATTGAAGACGATCAATGAATTGTATGAATTGCAGCGATGAAACACTTCGCTTGAGAACAGTAGACCGGGCATTTCCATCAGTGGATTTTAAAAAATGTGGAATTGATGATGCGGTCTGAAACTGCTACTGCAGAAGGACTTTTCTTTTTATGTTAAGCCATTTGTGTTCATTTTTAGAAGGGTTTGATTAGGCAACAGCAAAAAAAAGTTTGTGTCGGACTTGTTGAAGGTCTGTAGCAAAATGGTTGATTGTTATTGTCGACACGTTATCGATTAATGCAAGCATCGTGCAGGTGTCGCATAAAAACACAACGTTTTGCACCGCATAAAACTGAGCAGATTGTGCCAGTGCTTTCTGACCCGTTAACCGGTACGAAATGATTTCGAAGCAAATAATAGCATTTTCACACGTGGCAATACTGCCCTGCAGGTACTGGAGTACTATAGTGTGATCGTGACACTGTTGTGTTGTGAAGCATAGTTTTAAAACTGAGAATTCAAAGTATAAATGCAAAACTTTCTTTGGTATATATTAACTTAAAACAAGTCTTTCTGCTGACACCTAGTCCAGGCATGTCAGAGTTTGTAGATGGCGCTGTGCATCTGACCGGTGTCTTGTAGCATGTTTCTGGATGAAGTCCGCTGCAATCTGGTGATGTATTTTGTTTATCATCTTGCTCACAATCGGTAAACTATAATTTACAGTGTTAAGTTTGCTCTTATTACGATGGTTTTGTGGCTGGTTCGTGAAAAAAAAGACATACAGAGCCGAACCAGTGTGTGTTGGGCTGCGGGAGGCGTCAAGTACCGCCTACAAGAGGAAGTGGGGCGCGGCCCAGACAGTTTGAGAACCGCTGCACAAGAATACAAGATTGAGTTTGTTGCCTTTCGAAAAGCAGGTTATGAAAGCTAGAGATACACGATGAACTTAAGTCTCCCTTTTATATTTACCAAAGGCATTGCTTATCAATTAAAAACAAACAAACAAACAAATAAATAAATAAATATGTAGCACACCTGCGAAGCAGGGAGTTGAACAGGAGTAGTCCCCCGGAAGTCTCAATGTGCGCCCACATCAGCTTCCCCTGATTCCTGAGGATGGAGCTCTGACTCCAGTACAGTTCTGCTCTAGTAGTCTAGGTGCCTACCCTGTACAGGCTGATTTGGTATGGATATGATTTCTAATTCTATTGCTGGCCACATGGCAGCCCTGTTTAACCCAGCTTTGATGGGCATGGCAGCCCCTCGACTCACCTACAAATAGGATTGGCATTTGCATATGGTGCGGTACTTTTGAATAAAGGCATGTGTCATATTCTTTCTTTTTTTTTTTTAAATCAGTAAATCTCATAGAATCGAATTTACTTAAACCAAATATATAGAATCAGTATCGAACAAGGATATTATTTCAGTTTGAAGAAATGCTTTCAAATATGTTTTTTAATGTTTTTTTTTTTTTTCTTCTTTTTTAAACCAATTTGCTTCCTCAATTGGGCAAACCACAGGCTGGCTGGTTCTTGCATGTCAATTTGCAGCTTGTAGTTTGGCTGGTTCTTGCATGTCAATTTGCAGCTTGTAGTTTGGCTGGTTCGTGCATGTCAATTTGCAGCTTGTAGTTTGGCTGGTTCGTGCATGTCAATTTGCAGCTTGTAGTTTGGCTGGTTCTTGCATGTCAATTTGCAGCTTGTAGTTTGGCTGGTTCTTGCATGTCAATTTGCAGCTTGTAGTTTGGCTGGTTCTTGCATGTCAATTTGCAGCTTGTAGTTTGGCTGGTTCTTGCATGTCAATTTGCAGCTTGTAGTTGCAATGTGGCTGTTTTTTCTTTTATATTTTGTTTTATTTATATTAATATACCGAAGGTAGAGGATGAGACATTTGGTAGAATTGTGTGTTTTTGAGTGTGTGAGTTAAGTGGGTACCAACACAATCATGGCCCAGCTAGACATGTTATGAATTGGTTGTTTGGTCGAGTGTGTGTTGAACAGAAGAGCTATATTTGCTGAAAGAGTCACGTCTCGAGAAGGGGCCAAGGTTTCCGAATGGACATGTCAGCTGAAAGAAGTATGTAGAAATAATCTTCAGAGGGATCAATTATTAAATACCACCAAGGTACGCCGCAAATAAAACACTTTACTGTTTTTTTTTGTTTGTTTTTTTAGAGTTTGTTTTTTTGTTAGATGCACATATGATTTACAAAGACACAATGTGTTACTAATGAGTTGCTTATGGTTATTTTAAAGCTCATAATAGTTAATGCTTAGTAATAGTTAATAAATCCTTTGGTTGGGTTTTAATTCTAGTATGCATAACTGGTGAGAGGGGTTCATAATGCTTACAAGGGGAAGTTCTTCTTTCGTATGGCAGTCTGTACAGTTGAGTGCAAATGTATTTGATCAGCCCTTTGCTTCTGTAGTTTTGATTTGTTGTGCATATGAAGTCAAACCATTGGAACTGAATATCTTGGAAAAACAGACACATTAATGATTGTCTAATTTAAGTGATGGTTTTAATAGGCCACTGTGGTAAAGTGCCCCGCCCCTGGACTATTTATTTGTGTTGTATGTTACGTGTAGTGTGTTAATGTTGGTGTATAGTCATTGGTACACGGGATATAAATGGGTCTGTGGAACACAAGTGTTTAAAATGTATACTTGTATTTAGGCACAAGGATTGCACAGCACTTCACGTGCAGGTAAAATGTAATAATATGCAAGGACATGGAATTGCACTTTATTAATTCACATGCAGTTATACCACTTGTACCAAACTCCAATTGAATGATTGATTAGCAATTGAGTCACGGTATAGCTGCATAAAAGTTAAAGTAGATCATAATTTCACTCACCGTGTTTGTCTGTTCGTCCACCGTTTGTTAGTGTCTGTTTCGTTTAGTGTTAATTCGTTTTGTTTGTCTGTGTATTTTGGCCTCAGGTGCCATGTCTTGTTTTGGTGTGCTGTTCGTCTGTTTCAATCTTTTATTTTGTTTATTAAATGCTGAGCACAACTCAGCTTCACCAAACATCCACATCTCTCTGCCTGTCTTGTGTTTCTGTTCCTGTTTCTGACGTCGCCCACTACAGTCGTCTTTGCAATTAATTTAATATATTGAGAAAAGGAACACATGGTAAGACTTTTTAGAAGTTGTTTAAGAAGCCTAGCTAAAGTAAAAAGTGGTCTAACATTTTCACACATGAAAGTCTATTGTTTCAATATCACTGATTATTGACTGGAAGAAGTCTCACACCCAGAGGCTTTCATGCAGGTAGATATATAAGGATTCAAATGACAAATCTTGAGTACATTTGCACACTGCTGTATATAGCAAATGGAAAAGTTCAGTTTGCAGAAACATATTCAGATTAGCCCTTTTGGTTTGTGCCAGGATGAAGGCACTAGTCTTGACAGACAGGGTTTTTTCAGGCACCTACATGAAGACCTGCCGAGTTTCCCCTGAACTAAATGAACCTGCAAGAAACCTCAGCCTGTACAGAGCAACCTGCAGCAGTGACAAAGTTAAACAGGCCTCAAGATTACAGCGCCAATAATGCAGGGCGACCTCGATGCTCGCCCTCTTCCACAGAGCGGGGAGGCACAGCTGCTGTAGGGAAGTGGTTTCTAACAGCATGCCACACTGTTCACATCGCTTTGTATTAGCTGGCACTGTCCATCACACAAGGGAACACGTCTCTTGTCTTTTCAGGTTCGCCTTTCAAAGGGAGAATGCTGCCGTTGTTTTCATGTTCCCTTCTGAGACGTTACAACACCCAACGTGGTAACTGGTGGCAGGATGCTTTTATTACCCTTTCAGTTCCAGCTGCTGGACTGCGTTTTAAACACGACAGAACCAGTTAGGATTTCTGAGGTTTCTCAGGAATCAGGTGTACAACCAGGCACGGTTTGTTTTGGAAATATGTGGCAAACTGTTTGTAATTCATCTTTTTATTGGATGTCTTTTCTCAAGGAAGTGTGTGTTTAAGAAATAAACTGTGGATGCAATTGTGGTGGTTATTTCTGTTTGTTTGTATTTTACTATATTGAACTTTCTCAGTTCTAAAGATTTGAGTACCAACACTTGTTTGCTCACAAATAGCTTTGCGTTGATACAGGAATGACCCACCATATGTTTTTTTCTTTCTGAAACTGAATTGTTCAGAATTTTAAAGGTAAGTAATCTACCTTCAATTAATATGAGTACTGGCACTGATCGTGACTTCATGTTGTTCTGTAACTTGATGCCTGTACACAGGTTCTAGCAGTATATTATGAGTCTCATTAAGACTAGCTTCCTCTCCAGCGAGGTCTACCTCTAGCCCTCCTTGTGAGCCCCGTTTTGATTACTCCTCTCAAGCTGCCCGTTGTATCGTGTTCACCAGCCTCAGCTGAGCGCCGGGGGGGCTGAGGTCCGGAGCAACGTCCAGAGAGGATTCCAAGGTTCCCATTAATCACAAATCTATCACGTCCAGTTAAAATACATTCTGACCTTGACATCAGTAAAGCACATGATCACTTTTTACATTTTTATTTCAGTATAGTAAAGGTCATATTGGTTTGATTATTTTGGCATACTTAGCTTTGTTATGCGATTGTAGTCTTTTTTTTTTGTTTTGTTTTTTTTGCCTTCAGTAAATACTGCAGTAAGCCTAGTGTGCTTATGGTATTGACTTCTAAGCAATACCATGGAATACAAGGCAGATCTGAAGGATTGCAATATGAATGATGTCAATAAGGGCAGCCTGGCTACGTTTGCATGATAAAAGCTGCCTGGTAATAATGTGTCAATGTTCCTGCAAACCCAGAGGAACAGCGCCCCCTTGAGGAGTCTGAATCATGACAGTACAAGCGTGTACAGGAAGTGAGGTTTCTTGAAATTTGTTTCAAAATTGAAAGTGAAAGATTTCTGTTTACTGTTAGTGACTTATCAGGAGCCATTACAGAGAGCAAGGCAGGGTGCGGCTTTATACAGAGATGGCAGCAAACGCTTCTGGTCTGGAAGAAGAGCTTTCCTGTGCTGTGTGCTGTGAGATTTTCAAGGATCCTGTAACTCTTCATTGTAACCACAGCTTCTGTAAAGCATGTCTGGATCAGTGGTGGAAAGAGAAGGGAGCTCGGGAGTGTCCAGTGTGCAGGAGGAGGGCTTCAATAAGGGATCCTCCTGTCAATTTTGCTCTCAGGAATATTGCAGAGTGCTTCTTAAAAGAACACAGTCAGAAACCTCCTGGAATGCTCTGCAGTGTGCATGATGAGAAACTGAAGCTGTTCTGTGTGGATGATGAAGAGGCTGTCTGTCTTGTGTGTCAAACTTCAGAGAAGCATGAAAATCACAAGCTCCGTCCAGTCCAGGAAGCTGCACGGAATTACAAGGTTTGGAAAAAAGTTTACTTGGATTACTAATGTAAAAAGTAGTAAGTAGAGGAATACAGTCTCAGTACTGTTTATACTATAGCTATACCATACTGTACTAACAGTGCTACTGATGCTTCATTCACACACACTGGAGGCTGCTCTGTGATCCAGTTCTTAAAGAAAAGGGCTTGTAACTAGGAAGTCCCTGGTTGAAATCCTGGCTCACTCACTGACTCACTGTGCTCTTGAGCAAGGCACTTAACCTCCCTGTGCTCCGTCTTTCAGGTGAGATGTTGTTTTAAGAGACATTGCAGCTGATGCATAGTCTCTGTAAGTTGCCTTGGATAAAGGCATCTGCTAAATAAACTAATAATTCTGTGTTGTACTGTACTCACATGTACACAATGGTTTATGTATATTTTAAGTAATTTGTTACATGAATAGTGATGTAATTATGAATAGAGTTAAAGGAAATTAAAGTAAAGCAAGGTTGCATTTCAGGGAGAGCTCAAGACTGCGCTGGAGCCCTTGCAGGACAAGCTGAAAACCTTTAATAAAGTTAAAGAAGAATGTGATGAAACAGCAGAGCACATCAAGGTACGAGAACTAGATTAGTGATTTAAACAATACACAACATACATTTTCACTGGACACCCAAACTAACTCCAAAGTGATCCTTTTCTTGTATAGAAACAAGCCCAGCAAACAGAGAGGCAGATAAAGGAGGAGTTTGAGAAACTTCACCAGTTTCTACAAGATGAAGAAAAGGCCAGGATTGCTGCACTGAGGGGGGAAGAGGAACGAAAGGGAAGAATCATGAAGGAGAAGATTGAAAATATTACAAGAGAAATCTCATCCCTTTCAGACACAATCCGAGTGATAGAACAGGAGCTGGAAGCTGAAGACATCTTCTTCCTGCAGGTAGTGCTTGTTTAACTGTGTAACATGTTCTTATTGTGAATGCACACTGACTAGCACAGGGAACAGATGAGTATACATGTGCCCATACAATGTGTTTGTGCAATGGAGACTGCAAGACTGGTACAATACTCACACACCAATACCCCCCCCCAGTCGCTCTGCACTGGTAGGAAATGGAGAACATCTGGAGCAGCCCTGCACTTGTGGGACTTCCTCCTCATTAAAATAATGTGCATGTATTTGAAGAGCAGCCCTTATATATTCAGGGATAGCAAGATACTGGTGAGCGAGCGAGCGAGAGGTGAGAGAGAATAAAACAGGCAGAAAATACCCCCCCCCCCCCCCCCCCCCAGCACCACAAACCAGCACAGGCGTGTCATTATTGGGAATGCCAGAGTGGATGGGAAGAGTATCAACACTGAGTTTAACATGGCAAGCTGGGCATCGTCGCTGCTGTTTTATATACAATGTGTTTTGTTGTTTAATAATGTATTGAACTATTGTCCTGCCTGTGTTTACATCCTGGCTTCAGCCTCTCAGGTATTTATCAAAGACATTTCAGACATGTCAACTGTCTTATTTGTAAATAGTTTTAGACACAAATCGATAATGTTTAGTTATCGTTTGTCTTTTAAACTATATTTTATTCTTCTTTATTTCAGAATTACAGAAAAACTAAGAACAGGTATGTATGTAAAATCTAAGCTGTCTTCTTATTTCAATTGTATGGAATGAAAAAGCAGAGAGCAGCACTAACTCCTGAATGTTATTGCAGAGCCGAGCGCACACTGCAGGATCCACAGTGTGTTTCAGGAGCGCTGATAGATGTAGCCGAGCACCTGGGCTCTCTGAAGTACAAAGGGTGGGAGAAGATGCTGGGGATTGTTCAATACAGTGAGTACTGTGGGGCAGCATCACAAAGGAGGGGGTGGGGGTGCATATTCCCACAATCCACAATGTGTGGAAGCAGCAAGATACAGCTCTCTACAATCAATAATAACACACAATGAAATGTACAGACCTGGAGCAAATACACTTCTATCCATCCGAGAGATCATCTCTCAGTTCAATATTAAAACACTGTGAGCTGCTCATAGTATTGAGGTGAGCTGGAAGAGCATTCCAAGAGAGCAGAAGGCTTTCTGATCCCATGTTGGTCTGCATTAAAACTCCTTGTAAAGAAACTCCTGCAGTAGAACACAGACTTCTCTGAGTTCAGCCCATTGTCTTGGAATGCTCCCAGAGCTCTAAGAATGTTAGTGCTGCTCAGTGTCCCAGTGTTCTGTTCTAGAGCTCTGTGATAGAACTCTGTGAGCAGCTACAATTCTCACTGCCCAGAGTTCTGGAGCCAGAGTTCTACTCAAGTCATCCAGCCGGACATTAGTTCAGCATTTATATACTGCACACCCTCTCAGCCAATCAGAGCAGGGTTTTTACACACTGTGATTAAACAGGTTTACATGCTGCTTGTGTGATATTTTGACAGACACATTTCTGCTTTTTTAAATTGTTTGATATTGAATAATAATAATTGAAATGATGCATTATAATACTAAATGTAATATACAGCTCCTGCCTCTTAATGTATTCCAATGCTTCAGTGTGCGGGTAGATGTTCTCATTTCTAACCCTGTCTCTCGTTTCCTCTCTCAGCTCCAGTGACTCTGGATCCCAACTCTGCAGCACCCTGGCTCATACTGTCTGAGGATCTAACAAGTGTGAGAGTCAGTGATGAGAAAGAGCAGCTTCCTCACAACCCAGAGCGGTTTTATCCCTGTGTTTGTGTGCTGGGCTCTGAGGGATTCACTTCAGGGAAACACTGCTGGGATGTTGAAGTTGGAAACAAAACTGCCTGGGATCTGGGTGTGACAAACGAGTCCAGCCAGAGGAAAGGGAGCATCACTGTGAACCCAGGAGCAGGATACTGGATTATAGCCCTGACAGATGGGGATCAGTACTGGGCATGCACCTCACCATGGACACAACTCACTGTGGAGAAGAAACCCCAGAAGATCAGAGTTCAGCTGGACTGTGACAGGGGGGAGGTGGCATTCTTTGACTCCAGTGATATGAGACCTCTCTACACTTTTAAACACAGATTCACTGAAAGGATGTTTCCATATTTCTCTCCTTGCTTAAATGAAGATGGGAAAAACCGTGCCCCCCTCAGAGTGTGCCCTGTGAAGGCAGTTATAAAAGTGGACTAGCCCAATGTGTTGAGGATGAAGAGTAGGGCTGTATAATAATAATAAGAAGCCTGTGACCCTGCTGGCCGCTGCACACTGACAGGGGGGGAGGTGTGGCAGTTACAGGGGAAGAGTTTCAGTGAAGCTCGTTTCCTCCTGGGTTAAAGGGTTGAGCAGTAAACCAGTAAGAACAGGAGCAGGTTGTGTCGTTTACTGGAGGTGCTGGGGGTGTATATGGGGGGGGGGTCTCATTGGTATAATAGCATGTCACTCTGACTGCAGCCAATAGAAACACAGTAAATACATCATTCCTGCTGACTGCTCAACACACCCTTGTGGAGGAACTCGCATTAAAAGGACACTGGCTTGTAATTCTCTTTGTAATTACTCTTTGTAATTAATGTCAATGTTATAAATCTAATAAAGTTGTGACCCCTCATTCTTTTTGGCTATTTATTCATTATCTATTTGAAGGGGTCAAAAAAAAAAAAAAAAAAAAAGATTTCCTTGATTTATGCATGTATGTATGTATTTATTTATTTATTAAAGTTGTTCAACATTTCATTTTTGAACCCTGTGCCATTCTCAGGGTTGCTGCATGGCACAGAAGACTCGCTTGCTGTGGAATCTTGCTACTGTATCAACAGCGTGCTTCTTCTAGCCTCATAGCCTCATTCACCACTAACCGAGACAGTAACAGGCAGGAAGCAATCCCTGGTACCAGCACCACTGGCAGAGCTTGTGAAGTCCTGTAGAAGTGATCACGTATCAGGACCCTGTAATAGCGAGCTCCTATTCCACAGTGAAAGCAATGCCTGGTACCAGCACCCCTGAATGAAAGATAAAAGAACACAGTCACAAAATGCTCTGCAGTGTGCATGAGGAAAAACTGAAGCTGTTCTGTGTGGATGATGAAGAGACTGTCTGTGTTGTGTGTCAGACTTCAAAGAAACATAAAAATCACAAGCTCTGCCCAAATGAGGCTAATATACAGTGATTTGTTTAAAACAAAAGCATTTTGTTAAGCCTGTTATCACAATGAAGTCATATATTGCTGGCATACCCAGAATATCAGTAGCCACACATATTATAAGCAAGCTCTGGGTTTCATTGAATTGGAATAAGTACTGGGCATGGACCTCACCACAGACACGACTCACTGTGGAGAAAAAACCCAGAAGATCAGAGTTCAGCTGGACTGTGGGGGGGGGGGGGGGGTGGCATTCTTTGACTCCAGTGATATGAAACCTCTCTACACTTTTAAACACAGATTCACTGAGAGGATGTTTCCATATTTCTGTCCTGGCTATCCTAACTGACCTCCTCAGAATCTGCCCTGTATAAATGAAAATATTTGGTAACAGGATATTGACCTGCAAGTCTTCTAGTAGATATGAGGTTAATTTACAACCCACTAACACATCCTTGTTATTTTGCACCCTTTGTCGTTACATTATGTTTTATTTCAACAGTTAATTCATGGTTAATTACTAGCTTACTAGCACGGTAACAAAAAAAAACGTGTTTAATTTCTTGTCAATAGTTAATAGTTGACACGTTTATTATTTCCGGATAAGCTGATCAACTTCATCAAATAAGTGAAATGGCTTTCAATTTGTTTTAAAGGCAACTGCACTTAATATATTACTAACTGTTAAACAATAGAATAATTATTTTTGTTAACTTACTACTCTGATAACCCTTTATTTTTTTATGCGACTAGTAAAATAAAGCGGGACCAGATTTCATGCCAATTAAAGTATATGTTTATTCTTCAGCGCGACAAAACATAATTGAGGACTGAATAAAATGATGACGAACAGTAGCTTGTTCTTTTACGATGCCTTTACTGGGTTTTACTATGGTTACCATACCTGTATGTGATGTTCCTTGCATGTATGTGCTTTCCCATGCTTCCACCCTGTGCTCACTCCGCTACAGTACACTCTGCTACTCTTGCCATGGTATAACACAGTAAACGTTTAGAAGGGCAGTCCTAATTACAAATGAACAGTTCACTTTGGCAGCATGAGACTTGAGACTCCTGTTGCTGCTGGGTGATGGGGAGGGCTTTCTTGGGGCAATGCAAAGGCACACCGAGTTTTCTCATGTTTGTTAAGCTATTGACAGGATGTGGCACTTTGGACCCTCTCAGCAAGTATCACTTTTCTAACCAGGCAATCCTTGAAGCACCTGAAAAAAAAATCACTACAGCAAAAAAAAAAAAAATTAAATAAATGACTTTTTGAAAAAAAGTATATAGTATTAATAAAGTACTTCATGGTGTCAGCACGCCAGCGATGTTTTGCGCCCATTGAGTGAGTCATGAATAAATAATCCCTTCGACAGTGGGTGAACAGGAGTCTCTCAGTCAGATGGGCTGGGGTGGGGGGGGGGGGGGGGGTGGGGGGGGGGGGTCTAAAATCCTCCACCAGATGGCGGTATGGAGCTGTTGATCTTCAGCTCAGTGTTTCGGGGGCACTGAAGAAAGGTATAGTAAAACTGGAATAGTTAGAAAGTATAGGTAGAAAGTATAGTAGCAAATAACAATATAAGCAAAAACAATAATAGAGAATGGTAGATACTATACACAATATGGTATTAAACAGGTAAGAAACTAAATATTATGAATTTCTATAAATAATGTCTCAAAGGGAAAGTTCATATTTTCTGCACAGACCCTAATCCATATTGCTTTTTGCCCAGTAACTGCACCTCGTTTCTTTGAGTCTCGCTGCTTTACCGAAGAGTTTCAATCCACTTTGCTAACTGCTATTCCCAACACACAGTCAGGGATACTTTTGCCACTCTTTCTGCTAATTTCAGGTACCAGCCAGATTTAGCACTGACTCCTGAGCAAGGCTGGTGTTTAACAGTTTTAATCCAATTTGGAGAGTCACTGACTGACTATCTCTTTACTAATGCTGTCCAAAGTAGCACCAGATCACCTCAGCACCTGAATATCCAGATCTCTCCTCTGGACTGCTTGGTGATGGATGGACGATGCTGTGCAGGAGTGATGAAGTGGCATGGGTGGACGATGCTGTGCAGGAGTGATGAAGTGGCATGGGTGGACGATGCTGTGCAGGAGTGATGAAGTGGCATGGGTGGACGATGCTGTGCAGGAGTGATAAAGTGGCATGGGTGGACGATGCTGTGCAGGAGTGATGAAGTGGCATGGGTGGACGATGCTGTGCAGGAGTGATGAAGTGGCATGGGTGGACGATGCTGTGCAGGAGTGATGAAGTGGCATGGGTGGACGATGCTGTGCAGGAGTGATGAAGTGGCATGGGTGGACGATGCTGTGCAGGAGTGATGAAGTGGCATGGGTGGACGATGCTGTGCAGGAGTGATGAAGTGGCATGGGTGGACGATGATGTGCAGGAGTGATGAAGTGGCATGGGTGGACGATGATGTGCAGGAGTGATGAAGTGGCATGGGTGGACGATGCTGTGCAGGAGTGATGAAGTGGCATGGGTGGACGATGCTGTGCAGGAGTGATGAAGTGGCATGGGTGGACGATGCTGTGCAGGAGTGATGAAGTGGCATGGGTGGACGATGCTGTGCAGGAGTGATGAAGTGGCATGGGTGGACGATGCTGTGCAGGAGTGATGAAGTGGCATGGGTGGACGATGCTGTGCAGGAGTGATGAAGTGGCATGGGTGGACGATGCTGTGCAGGAGTGATGAAGTGGCATGGGTGGACGATGCTGTGCAGGAGTGATGAAGTGGCATGGGTGGACGATGCTGTGCAGGAGTGATGAAGTGGCATGGGTGGACGATGCTGTGCAGGAGTGATGAAGTGGCATGGGTGGACGATGCTGTGCAGGAGTGATGAAGTGGCATGGGTGGACGATGCTGTGCAGGAGTGATGAAGTGGCATGGGTGGACGATGATGTGCAGGAGTGATGAAGTGGCATGGGTGGACGATGCTGTGCAGGAGTGATGAAGTGGCATGGGTGGACGATGCTGTGCAGGAGTGATGAAGTGGCATGGGTGGACGATGCTGTGCAGGAGTGATGAAGTGGCATGGGTGGACGATGCTGTGCAGGAGTGATGAAGTGGCATGGGTGGACGATGCTGTGCAGGAGTGATGAAGTGGCATGGGTGGACGATGCTGTGCAGGAGTGATGAAGTGGCATGGGTGGACGATGCTGTGCAGGAGTGATGAAGTGGCATGGGTGGACGATGCTGTGCAGGAGTGATGAAGTGGCATGGGTGGACGATGCTGTGCAGGAGTGATGAAGTGGCATGGGTGGACGATGCTGTGCAGGAGTGATGAAGTGAGCCAGACAGGGGACATGCCTCATCTACACAAACACAGGAGGAGAGAGAGGTGTACAACTACCCACAACAGATTAGTCCTGCAACAAGTTGTTCCTCGTTAGTGTCATATCAATACAATAGTTTTATTCCACGATTGCCTTTGCACCTGCTTCAGTAAGACCCGGTATCTGATTTTAACGGGTGTCTGTGATCTTCTGGTACTACGTGCAGCAGAATGATGTTACATTGTTAGAAGTGCAGGGGGGGAATGAAGGCTGGATGAATGGACAAACATTTAGCAAAGGATTATACTAGGATCAGGGATAGAAATAAGATTCTCAGTGCATAGCAGTTTGATCCATTCCTTGTTTTAATATAGGTTTAATAAGACACACCTGAGCTTGTTACCTACACACTGTGGCTAATCAGGCTGGTTTTAAAACCTGGAATGGGGAAAACTGCTATGTGACAGTAGTCTTATTTCAATCCTTGAAGGTTGATTTTAGATTTCCTCCATGCAAGCTGTTCTGATTTATTGATTTAGTATATACAAATCAAATGTGCCAATCGTGTTACATCATGCAGCATCTAAATTTTCAGAGGTTTGGCAGTTTACAGCATGGTGTCATGAATAGAGGCTATAAGAGTCCAGGGCTTGTAACGAGAAGGTCACCGGTTCAAATCCCACCTCTGCCACTGACTGACTCACTGTGTGAACCTGAGCAAGTCACTTAACCTCCTTGTGCTCCATCCTGCGGATGAAATGTTAAATCAATGTCCTATTGTAAGTGGCTCTGCATATAATGCACAGTTCACAGCCTACCTCTGTAAAGTGCTTTGTGATGGTGGTCCACTATGAAAGGTCCTATATCAAAATATATTATTATTATTATTAGATTATTTAACAGTATTTAGGGGAATTTAGGGGTCACATTAAAACTGAGTGTGGCAGTTATCCTGCCTTCAACAGGAGTAAATCTCTCATTGTGAAGTGATGATGTGCTACTATGGAAGGCGCTATATAAAAATAAAGATATTATATTATTATTTCTTTAATGAACTATTGTAGTAATGATTGATTATTTGAACAGCAGGGTAGCAATACTACAAATCAATGGATAGGCCCTTCTCTGCTAGCTGCATCACACTGAAATATTTCACTCAGCCAGTGCTCGAAACAATATGTCAGCAGCACAGCAGACAGCCTCACAATCTCGGCTGAATCCGTTCACTTGAAGTTGTTTGAATGCTGTTGAATGATTGTCCTGTCACACGGTAACAGCAGGAACAACCCTCCCCCCGTATCTGTTCCCCCGTAATACAGTCGTGCAAGTCTGCATATTTCTCCTTGAACTGTTTATTGTTATCGTTTCTTTGACATTTATCTTTAATTGGATTTGCTCTCTCGTTAACATACGTGCATTGAGCTGTGCTGAGTACTGTGCCTTGCTTGCGACTGTGTTCTGTGCCACTATCTCAGAGCAGTCCCAGGCCTGCTGTGGACACATTCATTTCTGTATAACTACAAGTGGTGGCATCACTCTGTATGTTTTGTGTCATGATGTTGGTGAGTGAACTGAATGCTGGATTTACAGTAGCAATAGGCAGTATGCCACTAGTGTAGCGGGCAGTGCTGAGTGATGCACTGCTGTTACAGATTCTGACTCCTGCAGGTGCGTTAAGGTTAAGAGCTCCACAACTGCATGTGCAAAAAAAACAGTTTTTTGTTATATGGACAATAGTAGCTTAAGCCCGCCGAACCTATTCAAATCTAGTGCATCGTTAAAACAGTTGCACTACCATTTTTTGAATATACAGGCTGATTAGAAAGCCAGTTTATCACATCACTGATATGGTGCGCTGATGTGGTAAACTGGCTTTGTAATCACCCTGCACTATGTACTGCATACCAGGAGCACCCACAGAAGTCTTTCACATGGTAGGCAAAACTCAACTGACATCCCATCTCACCCCAACGACTCTGCAGCACCATGCTGTAAAGTGTTTCAGCCAATGAGAGTGCTGCATTTCTGTTCTTTCCTGAGTTTCACAGCACCTGCACTGTCACATTAGTAAAGTGCAATCAAAGTGCATCACCGTTTCCCTTTCTAAAAATGAATAAACACAGCGCACTACAGGGACAGCAGCCAAACAGTCCACAATAACAAGAAAATATTTAAAAAAAATAAACCTATTTGAAATACAGATTTCAACTAGGGGAAACACTAGCTCACAAACGTTATGCTGGATCCATTTCTAATCATGACTCTCACAATCACTACAACTAATCATTACTCAACCCCTAAGCATGGCATATAGACATACACTTGTTTTTATCTCACAGGTTCTGATAAAACAAGCAGTTAAAAAAAATAAATCATCGATAATAATAATAATAATAATAATAATAATAATAATAATAATAATAATAATAACAACAACAACACAACTTGGCAATTATGTGTTAATCATTAGGAAATGTTTTATTAATTTTAATATGAAACTGATCAAATTAAAATACAAATGAAACTTGTGCTCAGTCCTGTAACAGCAGCAGAACTCAGATAATGCAGGACTAACATTCAGTGCTACTGCTCTTGCTGATCTTTCCTTCTGACATTCTGGGTCCTCAGAAGACAGATTTTCGCTCTTTTTCAAGCTTCATCAAACGGCTTATCTGCTTCCGTTTGCTCATTCCTATCACTCAATAAACAGTACAAACACGTGGCCTTAAAATGTCTGATTATATGTGAGTACGCACTTACGAAGATGAAATTTTGCAAACCAATGGTACGCACAGTGGCAGCGTGCGTGCAGCTCTGGGCACCAGTGCTGTTATCAGTGCAGTATATTCTTTTTGGATCTAGTTTGTGGATGTAACTGAAGGGTGTGCTGATATCTGTGCTCATACTCAGAACTGCCTTTAAGAAGAATTTATCAGAAGGTATTAAATAAATCCATTCGTTAATGTGTTGATTTCAAAATAAGAAAAGCTGCCCTTCCCTCACCTTTGCAATTGATTACTGATCAAAGTCACTTAGCTTCTGCATTGTTTCAAAAGCCAATTGGAAGTGAATTTTCCTCTCCTCCGGGGCGCTGACATTAAAGTGAAGTGACGGTAAAGTGACAATTAAATTATGAGGTCGAGTATCAGCACAACCCTACCCTTTCTTACAAAGATTTCAATACATTCTCTATGCTTTTGATACTGTGCAAATCTTGGTAAGCTCTATGGTAATGTTACACTTTCTAAAGCAACAATGCATAGAGCAGGTATAAGCACTGTAAAACAGCCCTGGATGCTTATATGTAGTTTTGAAACATTTATAACTTTTTATTCAATTTGTTTAGCCCCTCCTTCCCTATTGATGTCTTTTATTTCTACATCTATAAAAGCTTCTATTCCAGTGCTGTATACAGGCAATATGAAAACTGTCCTCGTGGGGGGTAATTGAACTGAAGCTAATAACGGGAAAGAAAAATAGATTTTGACTCCAGAGTTATTGAGCATGGATTTTTGCATATTGTCCTTTTCTGCCTGTCGTTCTTGTAAATGAGATTCCGCAACTCTGTGTGTTTGCCCATGTTAATGTTAACAGTTTAGTAAATACACTTTGCTTTGTAGGAGTTCATTTATTGACATCTTCCTAACCCAAACCCTCTCCCTCTCTCAATAACCCTCTCCCTCTCTCAGTGACCCTATCCATAACCCTCTCCTTAACCCTAACCCTCTCCATCTCTCCATAACCCTCTCCCTCTCTCCCTAAACCTAACCCTCTCCATAACCCTCTCCCTCTCTCAATAACCCTCTCCCTCTCCCTAACCCTCTCCATCTCTCCATAACCCTCTCCCTAACCCTCTCCATAACCATCTCCCTAACCCTCTCCCTCTCTCCATTACCCTCTCCCTAACTCTCTCCCTATATATTAGAAATATTCTTTGTGTATAGTCCACCCTATGGCTGCAGCAATTCTGCACCATTCCTGCCCACTCTTCCAATTGTGCTGCGCGTTCTCCTGATAAAGTGGTGCCAGTATGTGTGTGTTAACTTCACACAGGATTAACAAAATGCGTTAGATTTCATATGCCCATAAATTAATCAACGCTTTTACTAAATAAAATGCGAACTATTTTAACAGATTGGTATTTTATCGAGAAGAAGAAGAAGAAGAAGAAGAAGAAGAAGAAAGCACAGCTTTTATGCTCGCCTGGGTGTCCCTCGGGGATCCCCATTACTTTTGTTTCGAATAATTTACTTTAAGGGCTGAAAAGACTAATTGTTTTTTAAGTGCTCAGTAGGAGAAAAGGGAAAAAACACAAAGTAGAAGCCATACGCAAATACACAGTTTTTTTTTTTAATTATTATTATTTTTTTTTTTTTCCTGGATTGCCCAGCAATGAGGAGTTGTTGATTCGGCACAAATCACATTGGGAATCTGCCATAGACAGTACTGGGGGACGTTTCTTTTGAAGCAGTTAAGTTAACTTTTTATGACTACAGCAGACTGAGATGTCAAACCGACTGACAAAATAATCTATGATAGGAGCCTATGATATTATACTGTGTGAAACGTCTTTCTGTGTCTTAATACCATTTCTCTCTCTCTCTCTATCTCTCTCTCTCTCTCTCTCTATTTAAACCCGCCGCATCCTGTTAGGCCCACCAGCCGGACCCACCAGGCGGAGGTCTCGTGAAGTGACATTTAATGAAAGTGGCTCCCCTGTTCCAGTGTGGACCGCCCCCCGGGCTCCGGCACGCTGTCTATTGATCTGGGCCTCCCTTTGAGCCGGGCCAGGCCATGACGATCATCCGTAAAACAGTCCATTGATTGACTGCAGGCATGAGGGGCAGTAGCCCCCAGAGCACTGAAACACAGGGACAGACAGGAAGGCCGGGGCAGGCTACAGAGCTCTACCTCATCACAAGGCGTGTCATTAAACTGTTAAAGAGGAGATAGCTTTGAACTGCACTCTTTCCTTTCTGTGATGTTAGCCATCATTCGGAGCGGTTGTAATTATTCAAATACTGACTGTGTGTGTGTGACTGTGTGTGTGTGCCTGTGCATGTGTGTGTGTGCCTGTGTTTGTGTGTACAGAATGTGTGTGCGAGTGTGTGTGTGTGTATGTTTTAATTGATGATTTCAGTAATGAGTTCAATGTCCCCCTAGATTTCTCCTTCAGCTTCTTTCTTAAGTTTAAGGGTGCTGCTAGATTAGGGAAAATGTATCCTTAGCTGTTGTAATTATTCAACCAGACCCTGCTCTTCAGCTGTAGCTGCTAGATCTGTGTCTTTATAGAAATACATTGGTGTGAACTTCAGATTTCTGGCACTTACTAAAGTAAAGAAACTTGACATTACAGATGTTTATGTCAGGCAACTGGAGCTCATGGTCAATTAACGCACAAATTTGACTGACTGATGAATGACTGTAAAAATCACAACAAAGGCAAGTGAACTGTGAAAAAAAATAAGAAAATGTCAAGCAGGGTTTGAACCAAGTCCCAGACTGCCAGGTAGACAAGAATATTAGAACGGTGTAACCTAGGAAAACTCAACACCCAGTCCATAAAAAGATCACATACCACATTATTATTAACACAATGAACTGTTACTCTGCAGCGCAGTGTTGCAACGTCACAGCGTCTAAAATACTTCAATATTGTGCGATTTTATAAAGGCAGTAACACCATACAGCACAGAGCAGCATCTCCTTTAAATACAGGTAGGCTGACGATGTCCCAGATCAGAGCATTCTCACATTTCCAAACAAATAAACAGTGGAGCACACAGAGGGGAGCGGGGCATGCACGCCGCAAGCGGCAAGGTGATACATAAACATTGGCGCACACAGAGGGGAGCAAGGCATACAAGCAGCAAGGTGATACATAAACACTGGAGCACACAGAGGGGAGTGGGGCGTGCAAGCAGCAAGATGATACATAAACAGTGGAGCACACAGAGGAGAGGGGCACGCAGGGTTCAAGCAGCAAAGTGATACATAAAAACTGGAGCACACAGAGGGGAGCGGGGCATGCAAGCTGCAAGCAGCAAGGTGATATAGCCAGATCAACACGTTGGCTTTACCTCTCTTCATTTTCTGTCCTGAAACAGCAGACCAAAAAAATACTATTTTTTCTATATTGTAACTGGATTCCAGGGCGTTCTATAGTGTAACAGGATTCCAAGGCGTTCTATAGTGTAACATGATTCCAGATCATTCTGTACTGTAACAGGATTCCAGGGTGTTCTATAGTGTAACAGGATTCCAGGGCGTTCTATAGTGTAACAGGATTCCAGGGCGTTATGTAGTGTAACAGGATTCCAAGGCATTCTATAGTGTAACATGATTCCAGATCATTCTGTACTGTAACAGGATTCCAGGGTGTTCTATAGTGTAACAGGATTCCAGGGCGTTCTATAGTGTAACAGGATTCCAGGGCATTATGTAGTGTAACAGGATTCCAGACTGTTTACTGCGTTCTTCCATAGACACCACTCCTGTGCACTCCACTCCATCAGACACCATGTGGGGCACTCCTTCCAATACCCTGACTTCATTGAAATAATCATTGGCAGGAAAGCAAGCAAATTCAATACATTCAATTGACCTACACTGACCATGCAATTGTTCTGTACTAACAGCCTATTGGTAGCTAAAATGGTAGAGCTATTAGTGGAATCTCAGTCATAACATGTTTATATTTGGACAAATAGTGTAGTGTACGAATGAATAAGTTCACAGTGGTAATCCATCAGCCTATCAGCCTGTCAGGAAGAAAGGACCGGAAATCCAGGTCTCAAAACGCTCACATTTTAGTTCAAGTGATGCTTATCTCCCCTATAAAGGGTTACCATAGTGAAAGCATAGCAAAGTGTAATAAAGCACAGTGAAGGCATGGTAAAGCACAGAGAGGTATAGTAATGCATATTGAGGACATTGCAAACCAGGGTAAACTATGGGAAATGTACAGTCTAGCCAATGGGAAAGCATGGGTAAATTGCATGGCAAACTTTTATAAGGAGTTATCAACATTTTTCTATTTCATTCCTTACCTGTTTAATATCCAGTTAACTGCATAAATGAATTAAGCTGAAACAAGCTGTTGTAATAATAATAATAATACAGCCACAGGTTTTTAGGCACAACACAAGCCTGAGAGCTAAACGTGCTTCAGGAATTGAGGCCTCACTGAACACAAGTGGGCAGCCAGTGGAACAAGGTGAAGCCCATCATTAATGTTATCCTCTGCTCAGCGGTGGAGACAAAAGAACAATGTTGTGCAATTTCACGTATCTGCAGGCTGGCTGCCTCCCCGGTGACTCATGGTGACTCATCTGTGCAGATGCCTGGCTGCCTCGGCTCTAATTGCTATCAGAGAAATGTGATTTCTGTAAATAAACTGCCAGCCTCAACTAAACCGCATCGTCTCCCCACACACACCAGGCTTCTCTCTTTTCTCGATTTGTGACAGTAAATAGGGTCTGGATGGATAGCACTCGAGACTAAAGGAGACACTGTATTTATCCACAGAGCAGGTACACAAACACCAAGCACTGTATTCCCTACCCGTGCAGTCCTCTGCTCCAAGCAGGCTCTTAACAAGGAAGCATTAGCATGAGGTCTGCTAGTCAGGAGAGGGAGAAGAACAGCATCCACTCAACATCTCAAAGTGGTCACTATGAGCAGGAGTGGGCAGCCCTGGACCTGCGGGCCACTGTCCCTCTTGGTTTTTGTTCCAACTGTACCCTAAATTAATTAATTGGACCAATAGAGCTTCTAATAAGCACTTAATTGGTCCAAACAAGTAATGTAGGGTACAGTTGGAACAAAATACTTCCTATAGGTACTGTGTATGTATATATATATATATATATATATATATATATATATATATATATATATATATATATATATATATACACACACACACACACACACACACACACATACACACACACACACTGCTGTGCAAAAGTCTTAGACATGTTGCATTTTTCTACTCTGATGCTTTATGAGCAACAACAATTTACTCAAAGCCTCCACTAGTGTTTTCTACTATTATAACAACATGACTTGCATAAAGAAGGAAAAACATTGAGTGAAATCGCTCGCAACACTTGATTTTCAAGGTGGGGTATCCAAAGCATAATCAACAAATACTCAGAAACATCATCTGTAATTGACAAACCCAGGACTGGAAAGCTGTCTAACAAGGATGAGCAATACTGGAAGATAATATCCTTAAGGAATAGAAAGAAGACAAGCGTTGAATTAACGACAGAACTGGCAGAAAGCACAGGTGTCGCTGTCCATCAAATCGACAGTACGAAGATCAGTCTTGAAATCAGGACTTAAAGGATGTGTTGCAGTAAGAATACCTCTGTTAAGAAAGGGGAACAAGACTAAAAGGCTAAAATATGCACAAGAACACAGAAATTGGACAATGGAACAATGGTCAAAATATTTTTAAATCTAAAATCTAAAGATTCATATGACGCTAATTTCTAGTGGGCCACGGTTACCAGTTAATAGGAATGAATAGAATTCAATAGGTATGATAACACAGGCTGACTGGGGCTCGGCTGGAGCGCCAGGGTTATGCATGCTTAGCTCCTTTTGGCAGTAAACAGGTTTGGACACTTTTTTGTGCCTTAATTATAAGACATTTGACACCTCTGCACATGCAAACACAGGGGTGCAGTTATCTCAGCAAACCCGAGTCTGTCTGCCGTGTTGGTTTCTTGTGCAGACAACCAGGGGTTGATGGGAAGAGGGTAAAGAGTTAAGGATGTATCAAACCTCAGAGTTAGACTACTGCATTCTTATCACACCATGATTTTATATATATATATATATATATATATATATATATATATATATATATATATATATATATATATACAGTATATACAGTATAATTCTGAGGTTCACCCTTTATCTCTCGCTATATGTAAATGCATATGAAACAGACTGTATCCTGCACTCTGCAAGCAGGTGTCTTAATCACTATGCAAAACAGCCAGGGTCCTCTGCATTCGTGGATTTTCAGCTTTTATCATCACCTCACTCACAGGGCAGTGTGTAACACATCAGTGCCCGTTATACACACACACACACACACACACACACACACACACACAGTAATCTGTCGCGTATTCGACTGCGGTGGGACCAGAGTAAGGACGGATATGCAAAAAGTTGGATGCCTGAATCTGTTTTAAGTACCATTATACACAGCTGTAACAATTGCTATATTCACACAAGTCTAGTTTTGAGATTCAGCTTTTATTAGAGAGCTCCTGTAAATCCCTTGTTATAAAGATACAGGGTATTAATGCTTTTGACAGGGTATCTGTCTGCCATGTGGATGCGTGCATTCAAGTTGGTGCGGTTCAAGTTGATAACAGGATTTATTTACATATCAAGTCAACACACTGAACAGCTCACGTGACACTACCAGACATGGTAGCGCATGGAGCACAAACAACACAGTGTACGAAAACTTTGGTGGGATCTACAATCTGTGAATTAATTTTCTATGTTCAATAATAAACTGACGTTGTTGAAGAGCTTGATCATGGCAGAATAACGGTTAAGACGGATATGTGGATATACGCCGGATTACTGTAGTTAGGCTTACCATACGACTCCATGTAAACTAGGGCAGTCTGGGGTGGTTCAGGCATTTCAACTCACACTGAAATGCATTCTGGTGCATCTTACCTGTCTCAGGTACATTTCACAACAGGACTACACTTACCAGAATCCATTGCAACGTGAGTTGAAAAACCTGAACTGTCCTTCTGCACATGGAATCATATGGTAACTCTCTCTCTCTCTCTCTCTCTCTCTCTCTCTCTCTCTCTCTCTATCTCTATATATATATATATATATAGTTATAGTTATAGTGAATCCCCAAATCAGTGTGCACACTGGTATGTACCACACAAACATGACTACCATGTTCTATCAAAAAAAAAAAAAAAAAAAAAAGTGATAACACTAATTGTATGTGAATTAATGAATGAACGCGCCTGCCCTAAATAACCCGTCTGGTATTGAACCACGCACGAATCCTGCTCACCTGTTTAGGTTGCAGATTTTGACACCCACTTAAAAAACACTTGTTTTGGTTTTGGCGATGACGTAATGTGTTTGTTCTGATAGGCTGATGATGACATCATGGGGAGCTGCATCCGGGTATTTAGAGGGAACCTTGCGCGCGTCTCCTCGTCCTATCTGCCCAAGTGAAATCGTCGAGACAGTCCACACAAACACATAGTTTAAAAAAAAAAAAAAAAAAAACAGATTTTGTAGTGAAGAAGTGTCTTGGAGGAAGATCCGAGCTGTACCGAAGCGGTTCGTGAGAGACAGTGAAGCTGTATATGCTCTCAAGGGTTACGTGGATCCGAGCTTGAGGCAGTTAAGAAACTGCTTCTTTGTATTCGCCATTTTGGCACCCTATTTGTTAGACTTGTTACGCGATTCTGTTTTAACGGCTGAGCCACAATGGCTCCAGTGTCACCCTGTCCTCAGAATAGCGCTTGCCAAACAGGAATAACGCACACCATATACAGTTCGGCTGGTTATATGACGGGCAACAGGGGCAGCAAATAAGACGAATGGGACGAGAACCTTAAACCATGCAACCAATAGGAGAGAAGCATATGGGCGGGATCATCTCTACATCAGCAACTGGTTTGTTTGACAGACGATTTGACCAAATAGATTAAGGTATTTTGACAACCGAACGACCAATCCAAATAGAAGAAAGGCCGACCGGTATTAAAACATGACAGTCGGACGGAATGGCCAATGAGAAGCCGGGCCCGTGCTTGCTTCTGACCACAGAGCAGAGCGGACGGGCAGAGTCCCTCCTCCCCGCTGGTCAGGACGGACAGTGAAGTCGAGTGAGAGCCGGAGCCGTTCAATGGAGGAAAGAACGTCATCTGCATCTAATATTTAATTCTGCTGTTTATTTTTCATCTCTTATTGTTTGTTTGCACGGTTAGCGGCCCAGGCATATAAATTAAGCCGCCAGATCGTAAAGCCCAAGCGATTTAGCCACCAAAATGTGTAAAACCCCAGACCGCCTGAGCAGAGAACCATTGAAAGGGGAATTATTTGTGTCAAATCATTGATTGAATCAAAATAAATACAAAAAAAAAAAAAAAAAAACAAACAAAAGATCTAGCGTGAAAGAGAGGGCACGCAATACCGTTCAGAAAAGGCAGCCTCCGGATACCCGCCAGCGTGTTGGAGGTGCAGTCTCCTCGTGAAGGCGTAAGTATTATCGCATTTCTTATTGTTTGTTTTTTTTTTTTTTAATGGTGAGCGACATTGTTAAAAAAAGTCGACAAATAGATTTCGTTGACTTGCATTGTGAGAGAAAATTGCGCGTTAAAACTGTATGCGCTTGTTGTGTATAAATGTTGTTGAGCAGTTCCTGGTCGGAGATATAAACAACCTAACACACACACACCGCACAATCGGGTCTAGCGGGATTGTAGGGTTAATACCAGGTTGCTGTGTAAGAATATCTCGCATTCTTTTGTACTGTAATGTTAATGTACATCATTGTATTTGTGGTATTGATTTTGATTAGCATCGCGCACAGAGCGAGAGACTCCGCGTAGCTGTGTGTAAGCACCACAGCGGCTTCGTGTTTTGCACTGTTTGGATTTGTGTGTGCGGGTGATTTAGCATGGAAAACGTCACACGGCAACACAGCACGCTGGCGCTAAAGATTAGTTTACCCCCCCGGCTCGCTATTAAAATCAGCCAGTGGTGCTCGCATTTGCCGATGTGTTTGTTTTGATTTCATTATTATATATTTTTATTTTGTTTGGAGCGAGTGCAGTGCAATGCAATATTTTATTCCATATTAAAATACCTACATGACCGTAAACACCACTGTAAAAAAAAAAAAAAAAATTAAAAAAAACAGCACACACACACAAATGTTTATCCTCTCAGGCTATTGTGACAATAGACAGTGCATCAGGCTCACTCGTTTAAACCTCATTTCTTGTTCCATTTTCTCCGTTATGGTAATGTGTTTTTGAAGGGACAACGCATTTATTTTGGGCAGTTGTAACGTGCAGAGTATTCCTGTCTGGTAGTTCGCTGTGTTTTAACCTGTCTGTTGAATGTGTGACCTATATTGATTAAATCAGACCTTGCATTCAACTTTGTGTACACGTACTAACTTGTGTCATTTTTACTTGTCTGCAAGTTCAACAGGGGGCAAGTTTAAAATAAATACCCCCCACACCCACACACACACACACACACACACACACACAACCCTTTTAAAATAGAATCCAAACCTCCATTCTAAAGAAATGTAATAAAATACCCATACTTGGACAGAGTTGCAGATTATTAGTACGATTAAGAGGACGGATTGGGGCTAGATGCATTTTTTAGCGTTTGGTGTAATAGAGAGGGCATGCCATTTACATCAGAAACTCGCTTTACTGGCTAGGCCAGTGCTAGGCCCAGCATGCACTGAAAATGTGTTGCTAGGGGCTGGAATGGTAAGAAGTGCTTTTATTAGCTATCCTTTAGTTGCAGTATGATTGAGTTGTACAGTCAGCACTCGCTTATCAGACCCTGTAACATTAGGCTTCAGAGACGGTTAAATGCGGGTAACGCTTATTTCAGTTTGGTCAGTTCCAACCTTTGTCTGTTTTTTCAGGGAACACAAAGATACAATGTTAAAAATACATGGCTGAAAGAACTGAGCTTTAAAATAAGTAGGATTCCATTTAGATGTACTGTGTTGGTTTTGTTGGTCCTATACTATATTTTCATTGGAAGTATTTTAATTCAGAACAGTGTGATTCTGAAAATATCACTTGCCAAAAGACGACTGTGGACTAATACAGAACATACTGTTAAATCCAGTATGTATTGTAGAAGTATGTAAAATTCCTAATTAACGACACAGCAAAATGAAATAAAAATGATAGCCATGCACAGAACTGCATACAACGTAAAAGGCAATGCAATTTAGCAAAAGATTAAAAAAAAACACCAGTTTCCAGAATTAAAGTATCCAAAGTCAGTCTTCACTATTGCAGAATACAATGCTCGATAAAGCCCTAATGCCACAGTTACACTAAAAAACAACTAAAGATCACAGATTTAAAAAAAAAAAAAAAAAAAAAAAAAAAAAGCATCAGTTTAATGATTAACTTTTACATTACCGTAGCTTGTTATGTTCGCATTGCTTTGGTTGCATTTTGGTCATGTGAAACTGGACGAAGCACAGTGTAACTGCACAGTAGAGACAGACTGATTTGGAATGCGAGAAATAAAAAACACGGGCTGTGACGGATAAACCAGTACGTTGTAACACTGGGCTTTGTGTCAGAAAACTGGTTACAGAGTCGGAAATCGTGTGTGACAGGTAAGTGCATTCATTTGTTACGTTTATATAATGGGGATTGATTTTATTTAATACACGGGAGGTAAAACGCGACACACGTGTATCTGCGTAACGGATATCAGAGTGCCAACTGTAGTTACTGTGGCTTTTGTTTTGTAGTTAGTTGAGATTAACTATAAAACACAGCAGTGCCTATGTAAGAACTAAAAAACCTGCACTTATAGAAATGGTTAAAGGCTACTTTAAAAGAGCACTTGTTTTGTTAATTTGTCAATTATTTTTAGGAAAACTCTCCAGTGTGATGCTGGTTCTGTTACTTTTGTCAAGTATCCACAAATAGAGAATATTCTCACCACACAGGCTTGATGTTGGCCAGATTGTTTTGAAAATGGGTGCTATACTGTTAAGTCTACTGTGACCCACATACCTTTTAGACTTACTGATTTAAGTAAAAATAAAACGACACAAACCTTCTGTCTGGTGTGTGTGGATGAGGTGGAGAGGTCATGTGAGTAGCCCAGACCCAATGTGAAACTGTCATCTACAGGTGCCAGAATTAAATTGAATCTCTCGCCAGGGTGTTTCATATAACGCCAGGTATGAGGTACCCTGGCGAGAGATTCTCGCACCCTGCAGCAACTAGACCCTCGGCTCACTCAAAATTGTCAAATAATGAAGAATATTTATTTTTGTTATTTAGTTATCGTTTGACAGTATTTTTTAACTTAGTTACAGTTACCAGGGGTGTGCAATTTTTGGAATGTCCATGGGACAAAATGCTAGAGAAATGTACCTGTCCTTAAAAATCAGCTTGCCCCCTCACTGTCCCACAAAACACACACACACAAAAATATAACTTTTAGAATTTTGCTTTTATTAAACAATCAGTTAGTGATTAATAATATTTTTCTCTTCATGAAATGAAATAAAGAAAACTTATTTCAGAATATACTTGCCTATACCTAGCCCATCTAATTTGTGTGCATTGTACATGGCAAGTCAAGCCGATAGATACCTTTTATTATGAGGTTGCGCATTTCAGTATGTTAGGTTTTGGTTTTCATTACTGAGAGCAGACTGAATTGCTTTACATAACCAAGAATGCTTACTGACCTGAAATACTTTTTTTTTTTTTTTTTTTTTTTTGCAGTAGATTTGACAGATTTGTCCCATGGCAAACTTCTTCACATTACACACCCGTCGAACAATCTGGTGTAAAATGAAAACCAGACGCGGTGCTTATCAAATTCTTTCTGATCCTAGTTCCTGAGAGCTGTGGCTGATACTGTTACAGTTTGTAGCTAGGAGATCACTAAGTTACACTTATGGAAACATTTCTAAAGGTGAAACGGAGTACATTTTAAAATTTGTTTTTTACATTCAAACTTGGTAATCGTAGGGTATATTTAACCGGTAAAACACACTAAAACACCACCAGCAATAAAAAAAATGTTATCGGGCTGTACGTTATAAACACTGGTCAAACAAAACAAAGGCTTGGTCTGGTGAGCGTCAAACCAGGGTTTCTTGATAATTAAACAGATCGATGTGCAGAATTCGATACATTACTCACACAACTGCTAAACGGTATACAGTGCAAGTGTTTGACATGTATTGTAAAATAGTGCCTTGGGAATTGTAATATTTTATTGAGGTTTGCAGAGTTTCTCCCATCACTGTAACATAGTGCATCCAACTGTACAGTTAATGTGTAGTGAAAATTTCACTAAATATTGTAAAGTGCCTCGTAGAAGTAAAATGGCAGAAGATTACACCCAAATTTTTTTTTAGTTGCCAATTTAATTAATTTATTTTATCATTTTCTCCCAATTCAGAATATCCAATTTATTTTTAGGCTCAGCTGAATTCCCCAACTTTTTAGAAGAGGGAATTTCAGGATCCAAGGTGCTGGTGTGCAGATATTGCAGACATTATAAAAGGTAAGACAGCCACACGCATCAGGGAACATATGAACTAAATCTCACTTAAAATAGGATTTTTTTTTTTATTCCCTTAAACATATCTAAGCTGTAAAAAGAAAAATAGTACAGGATATAGCAATTCAAACTAACACAAAATAGATTTTAAACTGAATTTTTTTTTGTTGTAAAAAAACTACTGCTTGTTTTGCTAACGATAAATCCCAAATTTTGCTAAATTGGTTAAAAATAAACAAGGAAATGTTAAAAAAAAAAAAAAAAAAAAATTAAAATTAACACAAAAACCGCAAGCCCTAGGTATATTTAATCATAGAGTGAAAACGTTATTCTGTAATCTTCAGACTGTCCACTGTTTAGAAAGGTGTAATATTGTATACTTTCGGTGGATATTTGCCCTGATACACAAGCCGAAAGTCACGTTATGTCAGTGTGGCAGGTGCATGGTGATGTCACGGACCAGGAAGAAGCGAGACAATACAGACGTGGGTTTTTTTGGTGACGATGAGTGCTTGCTTGCGCTCAGCATTTAATAAATAAACAAACAGAAAATAAACAAAAAAAGTAACAAAAAAAACACAGGACACGGCACTTTGATATTTATTTATTATACAAAAATAGAGAGACAAACAAAACGAATAGACACTAACAAAACAGGGTGGACGAACGCTACGCAAAACAAGGGCGGTGCTGGTGCTTCCAGCACTCATAGCAATTGATATTATATTTTACTTTCCGTTTCCCCTCTCTCCCGTTCTCCACTCCCGAACACACAACCCAGAGTGAGTGACAACATGCTGCTTTTATGCAGCTGTACCGAGACTCGATTGTTAATCAGTCATTCAATCTGTTTCGTTAAATGCACGTGAATTTATTTTGTACAATTCCCCGTGCGCATATATTACATTTTACCTGCACGTGAAGTACTCTGCAATCCTCTTGCCTAAATACAAATATACATTTTAAACACTCGTGCTCGTATTATGTCCTGTGTATCAACTACAATACACCAACATTAACACCATACATACAACATATAACACAAAAACATGCCCAGGGGCGGGGCACCCTGCTACACTCGGTCAGCCCTCAAACAGGTAGACTGTTCACTGGAGCGGAAGGGTTAAAGAATGGGTTCTAAACTACATTACCCAGAAGAGCAGCGACGACGTTGAGAAATAATTTTGTTTTGTGGGTCTCAGCGCAAAGTTGTATTAAAAAATAATTCACTCAGTCTATCTTTACAAGCCCATTGCCGACCACCTGAGATTAAGAAATAAATTGCTAACAGTTACATGTATAATACTGCAGACTAAGGCAATGTAATAGTATTGCTGCATTCCATTTAAATACGTTTGTTACTGTGTGTGACTGAGGGTTTGTGAATTAGTGAAATGTGTAACTGGTGTACAGTTGTAATAAGAGTCCTGGTCTAAGAGCATGTAACTTATGTTTTTTACTCTACATGTAACCATGTATTTTTATGTACGTTGTTATTTACGATATTAAATACACCACAGAATACACAATATCATCTGTTTTAGGTGTTTCCTAACTAAGGGTGCACTGATAATCTGTAGCCTATCGGCATGGCACCGATTATATAAGGAGGGGGGAAAAAAAAACCCCCAAAAAAAACACATCGGCTAACGTCAGTCTTTGTGTAACTATTTTTTTTTCTTTTTTTGGTTCCTGGGTAGTAAGTGTTATTTCCTAATTTCTTATGCCTCAAAAGTATAGAAAATGGCTATTATTCCCCACAAACTTTGCTTTTGTGACCAGGACAGTGATATTTTGAAACGTACCTATTTTCCAGAACATTCCAGATAGATTCAGTGCTGAGTAAAGGTTTTTTGGTTCCAGGCCCCCCATGTGAAACTGTTCTGTGCAGTTTTGTTCGCATTAAGTTGGGCCCACACCAGAGTGATCAATTGCGCAACTGAATCACTTATATGTGGGTGTTTGTGCAAGCAGTCAAGCTCTGCTTTCAAGTAATCTGCTGAGCGGTTTGTAGAGGTGTTTTTTAATCACGTGAATGGCTGTGAAATATGATTGGCTGTTCCAATCTCCAGTCTTTACTTCCCTGTGGTAAGAGGAGGTACATTTAAAAAGATGTCAAGTATTTAAGATGTTGTCAACAATATGCCCCATGTTTCTGATGACACCTCAGCCAAGGTCTTGTCCAGCATTTACGTGGTTCGCTTCTGCTTTTAATATCGCCTTTAAAATAACTACAGATGAGACAACTGTAACAGCCAGTTCTTCATGGGTAATTAGTGAAGCCACTGTTTACTAAAGATAATGACAGACTGACGGAAAGAACAAGTAGCACCAGCAGGGTCAGTGTAATTGCCAGAAAAAAAAAAAAAAAAAAAAAAAACTACACACACTTGTAAACGCAGGAAACGTGTTGTGCAGCTAGTTGTTCAGGTGTGGTCAGAGCAGTTGCAGGCGATTTTTAAGTTGCTAATTTCAAAAGCGATTTGATTTTGCAACTGATCGCTCAGGGGTGGCCCTGGCTTTACAATCTCCCCCTTTTTTTGTAATATTAGTCCCCACAGAAATCCGTGGTAACATTTCCTAAAATCTGCAACGAGAAGAGTGTTTTCTGCAAAATGCCATTTTTAAAAAATACATGACATAACAATTCTTAAATAAGTTGTGGCCAAAACATATTTAATCACATTATTAATAATAACATTTGCCTAGCAGAATAAGATTATAGTTGTGCACTGGGATTCAAATTAGCATTGGTACATTTTACAAATGCACTGTTTTACAAATGTGTACTAGGCTTGGAGCATTTTTGTACAAATGTAATGGTATTTTTTGAAATGTGGTGTTCACCAAAATGTTATTTTGTAATTTTAAAACTTATCCACATCAAGACAGCACATGAAAATAGTTTGGAAGCTGTGACAGGCGACACTGATTGGCTGATTAAACTCGCTTGTTTGTTTCTTTGACCAAGGCCACAATGTGAAAGTGCTGCCATCACATACCACAAAACAAACGAGAAAGTAACCATTCAAAAAAAAAAACTGTGTTGCATTTGAAATATTGTACATTTAACCTCAAACAACCAATGCTAGTGTAAATTATTTGACCCTACCCCTGGCCTCAGGGAACTGGTTTTCTTTGAGACAGAATATGGAACCAGCACCTTTGAGCTTAGAGAGGGTGTTCATTGTGCTGTTTGTCAGTTACCAGCACCTTTGAGCTTAGAGAGGGTGTTCATTGTGCTGTTTGTCAGTTACCAGTGCCTTTGAGCTTAGAGAGGGTGTTCATTGTGCTGTCTGTGAGTTACCAGTGCCTTTGAGCTTAGAGAGGGTGTTCATTGTGCTGTCTGTCTCGCACTTCAATGTCTTTTGTATTTGAGAGTAAGATTTGAACCTTTGTGTCTCTTCTGCCACTGACTTCTGTGTTTGTAAATGCTGATGAAGGTGCATTGCACCAAAGTGCTGATTTCACCTGTTCACTTTTTAATCTTGTTGGTGCACAGAAGTCATAAATATTCTGGTGAGCAAGTCGTGAGTGCGGATGCACTTTGCTACATATCTAGTTCATTTATCCAGCTCTGGTTCTAGTGAGTGGTGCAAGGCACCTTGGCTTTTACTGGTTAGCAGTGTAGTATTCTATTGACTTTTCATATATTTTGGTTTTACCTCTTAACTTATGTCATTAAATTTTACATGCACATGCATTTATTGATGTGTAAAGTCAGATAACGAAATAGAGGCAGCTGAGATTGTGTAGTGTTTGTTTTTTCATGGCCAGTCTGTCTGAACTGGTTAAGTTATGGTACAGTGCTAAGGACACCAAGGTCAAAGGTTTCTGTTTGTCCAGCACAGCTGTGGTGAAATGTTTCAACAGCTGAATCTGGACCCTGCACAAAGTGCCAGATGGCTGGTTTTAAAACACATGATCTATTAAAGCCGACCCGAAATTCCCATAGAAGACAGCGTGTGGCTCTTAAATTTGAAGGAAACTTTTAGCCACGTGAGGACGAACTCATTGGACAATTCTATGTTAATTTTATTCCGTGTTCCAGGAAAGCTTCATCTTTAAAATGTAGACATTTTAATTTGGGGGGTTGGTTTGTGGAGTGGTGGATTAAACTACAATGATTAATGTACTCGGGTACAAGTAGCCCTCTGGTTGAAATTGTCAGCAATCTTATTTGCATCTAGATTTCCGGTAAGCTGTTAATGAACATGATAATGATAACTATCTTCATTTGTCAATGGGAACGACAAGGCTGGTTCAGCCTTGTTGTTCCTATTTGAAGATAGTTCTTACTCTTCTGAGGCTCCTGGAGCATGAGCGTCGTGCAATGCAGGATGAAACTGCCACGGTCGGAAGGGTTCTTTAAAGTAAGCAGTACTTGGGTAGTATATTCCACAAGTACTCATTTCCTTCAGCTTTTAGAATTGCGATGACTGAGAAATTGATATGCACGATGCGGGACCTTTTTAATTTTAGACACTTTTTGAAGTTGCAGAGCAATGTTTTTAGCATGACAGATCATTTAATCATTTTTATTGCAAAAACAAAAATTGTCATGCATGGGTACCGAGCACCCGCTTATTGTACCCTATGCAGGGTTTTCAGTTAGTTTTAAAGTATGTGCCACTTACAAGGTAGTAGGGGGCACGGATCTCATCAAGGCACATAGCGCTGATGGAGAGTGTGGGAATGATTCAAAAGGTGCATTCGGGGGCATTTTGCATGTTTTAAGCATGTGCTATACTAGTAGTGGTCTGACAATGTTGCTCCATCCTTACAATGAAGGAGCCTTATTTCAGCACTGCTCACAGCAAGGCAAGATCAACAAGAAGAAAAATGGACTTTGAGCATCAAGGCCCCTGCAACACGAGGCTGGCTGTAAATGTGTGTGGAATTGGTGACTGCATCTTTAATTGTGTACTGTTGCAATGTGAGAAATAGCGTGCTGGAGCTCCCGTGCTCAGTGTTAGTGGTCCTGGTCTGGCAGCATGTAATGGAGACAACTCCCATGATTACAGGTTTTATTTCAGTAAAAATAAGTTTACATTGCAGTCGTTTCTGCTATTGACAATAGTAAATATATCTCAGCAAGCACGTTGTCATACATTTTAGATATATTCATTAGCACAGTCAATTTAGTGAATGACATTTTTTTTTTACTGCAATCAAGTAAGCTGTAGTACATTTCATTTAATTCCCTAAATGTTTTTCTTGGCAGTACGCTTCCTAATTACAGTCACAATTATTATGCGTTCTGCTTTCACCCTAAAATGGTCAGTTTGAGAAATAAACAAATGTTTCCCTGCACAGCTGGCCCTGCTTTAGTTCAAAACTCACGCAACACACTGTTTTGCATTCTGGTAACGTCTTGAATTACAGTGCCTTCTTTAGCTGAAGAGATATTATCAGCTCATCATCTGGGGAATCTGCTGTGCAATTAAATCGTCCTTAAACTCCTGATGGTAAACAATGTAACCGAATCTAATTTACCCAGGATAGTTGTGGCTGCTAAATAATGTGCAACAGATGAAATAATTCTGTTTGTGTTTACTCCAAACCTTATTTAGGCACTCTATGATTTGACTGGCGAAAGAAAATGTTGGTTTATTGGAGTTCACAAAGATAACTTTTTTCAGCTTTTTTGTTTAATTGAGTTTTTTGCTGCATTAACCCTTCGTTAATTTTTTTTTCAGGGCAATTTGTTAATGGCATGTGTGCAACACACTAACCTTAAGTATATTTTTGTTTTTTTGCTGTTCTTGTTTTAAATTTCTTGAATGCAACTATTCATTTGAAACTGCGTTTTTACACAACAGTACTCATACACGCTCTGATATTTTTCGTTAAAGGTGTGCAACTGTTGAAATGCTTACCAACTTTTTGCACAACGTGATAAACCTAATAGTACTGTATCTTCAGAGCAGGAGAGCTATGCTTATAGCCTGGTGGTCTTTTCTCCAAACACATGTCCTTGAGATTTCAGTTTTAGATGCAAGGCCTGTGCTTGCAATAGAGGAGTTTGCTAATGAATGGCAGCAGTGCGGTTCTAGAATGTGACGGGACACATGGGGCAGCCGAGTGGCTTTCGTTGGTGAAGAGTTAACTGCGCTGTGTGTGTGTGTGTGTGTGTGTGGAAGAGATCTACACAACAGGAAGAGGGAGGCTGTGGGTTAACAGTTGTTCTCTTGGCCAGTATCCAGGCTATAGCAGGAAATGGTGCATTTTCACGAATAGCCTGCACAGTGTCTTGCTGTAGGCACACCACTTGTGTCTTTAGGATAAGACTGTCCTGTATAAAGATTGTCTGTTAAATGGTTATATTTTAAATGATTGCTTTGCTTAAGTAGAAAAGGAAAGTTGCAGATTGTTATAACAAAGTGTCCCCTGCATGTGGTTGTGATGGACACATGACTGGCTATGTTAAGGAAACTCAGTTCTGTCTGGTGCCCAGCTTTGCTGATTTTGTGCAGTGTATGATGTTTTCCCTTTTAACAGACTCCCAAGTCCAGTTTTAGATCCAGGTGAACTGTAACTATTTTGGGTTATCGCTTCAGCCGAGCTCTTGGTTGCTTAATTGCACCAATTATTGGCTTAATTAGTCAAGATTAACAGGTGTTCCAGATCTTTAGCTGCTGATGATGTAAAGACACCTAGAAAATCTGCAGGATTGGGGATCTCCAGCACCAGGGTTGGAGATCTCTGTTGTAAATCACTGAGAGAAGGACAGGACAGTGATTTTTGTAAGTAGAAAACCAGCCTTCTAGCCAGAATGCCAGACCTTGTCAAGAGTGTGGCAAAGCAGTCATCCACACCTCAGCGATCTGGGTATTGTGATTCCACATATACTTTTGAAGGAGGCTGGGTGATGCAGTACATCAGCGCACGGCCGTTTTGTTTCTGGGTACAGCTCTGGACTGGACCTACAGGAGGTGTTTACTGTTGGTCCTTCAGCTGGGTTGAAGATCTTCATTGGGGAGCCAGGGCTTTGCTGCCTAGCTCTGAAATTCAAACCACAGATGACCTGTTGAACAGCAAGATTTTCAGAGCTTGATTCTAGCAGGGAGTTATGTTGCTGCTTGGTTATAATTACTTTTCTGCATTTTCAGTTTTTAGCTTAACACTTTTATATTACATATACTAAAATAGGGGTAAAATGTGTTTTTAATTGAAACATCGGTAAAAATTGTGACAAAAAATCTCAGTATACACACATTACATGTGGAATATGATGCGTAGCAGCTCTGGTTTCTGATTTTAAGTTTAATGTCCCTGGCATGTATGATGAAGAAACTGTGCAAGTCGAGGCCATATCTTCCCAAGTTAGCAGGTACTTCGCGAGCATTTGGTCAACCGCTGTGCTGACGGAAATAGCAGAAGGTATGAATGTGATATCCCAAAACAAGCAAGGTTTAATCGCCTTGAAATCCTAAAAAGAGAAAGAGAATTGACAGAACTGGAAGGTCCAAGCCATCGGGTGACGCGTCTAAAATCACACAGTACATTTCCATCAGTGCATTCTATAAGTTTACCAACTAAAGCATCATACTTTTCTGTGAAATATTTACGAGTAAGGTTGTCTGCGTTAGGCGGTGTTTTGGCTGATGTGATTGACAGTACTGTGGCACAAAGTCAGCACATCCATAGTGGCTGTCCAGCAAAGCACAGGGCTGTGACAAACTCATTAACAGTCATTCTGCACTCTCTTTTATTAAAGCATGTGTAAAAGCCATAGAAATGGATTGCTTGTCTCAACTTTCTTGTTTTAGTTTTAATGTGTCTCATTTTTCAGTATGTTCTTTTATTGGCAGTGTGAACATGTGCCTCAGTGCAGCAGTATCTGCAGCGCTGTGCATCCCCTGCCTCACCTGATCCACTTCTGCTATTTTTTATTTTTGCATACTTAGAAACATTTGTTTTCTTTTGAATATTCATAACTTTACGTTTTCTCCCCATTCCTCATCCACTGAAAATATTATCATTTCCTGGAAGTATTTAATTTTTTTTTTTTTTAAATCAAGCTAGGTGCTACACCCAGTATTGCTGCAATAATCAGACTCGATTTGGCCATTTTGATTGTAATTTTTCGGTAGAATTCTGAACAAGCCGGAAAATCGGAACGCTAGTTATAATTTATTTCGCATTTGCTGCTTTTCTAACTTATTTGATCTTTTGGTTTTTGTACAGTAACAAATCTGATATTTTGTGTTTTGTTATATTTTAAATAAGAACTGCAATACACTCTCCTTTGTGCTGTCTGACAAAAATATCCAAGGTTGTGATAGTGAAGGGGCAGGCTTGCTCATTAAAGTGCAGTTAATGTAAGGTTTTCTAGTCGCCGTTATCGGGGACTAACTGAATTTGTGAAGAGCGAGCAGCGCTGCACAGTAATCTCTCTCTTGTGTAGACCCACACGATTCTCCCGGATTGCACAAGAGAAGACTTGATGAAGCTCTGGGCTGTATGTGGATGTTGCTTTTGTTAATAATAAATAATCTTTATTTTTATATAGCGCCTTTCATAGTGGACCACCATCATAAAGAAATGTAAAAGATACGAGACTAGGGTGTGTGAACTATGCATCAGCTGCAGAGTCACTTAGAACAACGTGTCGCCTGAAAGACAGAGCACAAGGAAGTTCAGTGACTTGCTCAGGATCACACAGTGAGTCAGTGGCTGAGCTGGGATTTGAACCGGGGACCTGCTGGTTACAAGCTGCTTTCTTTATCCACACAACCTCCTATTGTTAAGGGTCCAAGGGACAAAATGCTAGACAAATCTACTTGTCCTTCTTAAAGTTCTACTTGCCCCCTCACCATCCCACGCATGTGCAAATATAACTTATGATTTTGCTTTTATTAAACAATGAACACAATCAATTGGTGATTTAATAATAATTTTTTGCTTCATGAAATGAAATAAAGAAAATGCAACTGCACCCATCTAATTTTTGTGCATGACACAATGACAAAAAAACCCCCAAAAACTATAAAGATTCAAACTACGGCAGAATCAATGCACCAGGCCAACAGATACCTTTTATTATGAGATGCAGCATTTCAGTGTCTTAGGTTTTGGCTTCAGTTACATTTAAGATGAAATAAAAAAAGATTTTACACTGCCCCACTATTGTAGGGCTGTCATAATAATTGCAAATATAGCAATTTACCCGTTAAGAAATGAAAGGAATTGTATTTCAATCCCTTTGCACTAAAGCAGGGCTCCGGTATACAACACGCTTGGACCTTCTCAGTATTTAAACACTAAGCCAAAACAGCATTTGCACCACAAATTAGCATACTATTATAAAATATAAGCAAACAAGCCATATTTAAAAATCCCAGTTTAAAAATGTCATTCTACATTTGCTTTTTATATATTTGTTCTATTTTGTTTATGTTGCCTGGGGCTCTAGTAGTAGTTGCATTTATTTAAATGTGTTTGTTACTGTGTGTGAGTGAAAAGGAAATGTGCATTTGTGTACCTTGTATATGTTTTTTGCTTTGAGGGCTAAGAGTTACATATTTATTTTTCTCGTTTGTATGTACGAGGCTTCTGCAGTTTAGAGTTTTCAGGAACTTCGTAACTCCCTAGAAATCTTCAGGACTTTTTCTAGCAAGAAGAAAAAAAAAAAGTACTTGTCTGACCCGCAAAGTATAACTGTAAAAGTTGTTGTCCCTCACACATTGTTATCGGCCGACACCTGGGACATGAATTGCACACCCCTGGACAGGCCAAGCCTGGTTAGTAACACGCAGCCTTTGAGAACAGTTTCTGTCTGTTTTTCTCTCTCTCTCTCTCAGCACTTCATGGGGATTGGTTGTCAAAACAAGACCTTGTTTTTTAAGATATTGGCAAATAACAATACTGTTAGTTTAATTTGTCTCAGTGTTTTCATAAACCATAATGTATAGCAAGTACTGTACAGAATGCATGCATCAAACACATACTCATAGTTCAGTATACAGTAACAACTAACGTCGGTGTTTTAACTGCTTGACTTAGTTTCACATTTACTTTTGCTGGTCCCGTATTCAGAGCTGTTTCTAACCGATGCAAAGTTAATAGACCAGTATTTCACGATGAGTCTTCCTGATGACCTCTGTCTCTCCTTGACTAATATCAGGACACACCCTTCTACCCATATACAGCACTTGCAGCGCAGAAAACAATATTGAAAGAGCTTAAGGACTTAAGATGGTTCAAGCATGATGAGAGCCAGATTAGTGATCCACTAGCTCCCCAGACTTCTGATTACTGAATCAGAGCTGTCTAGCTGTCGGCAATCTTAAAATAGCTCCCGCCAGCCCTTTCCAAAGTTTGCCTTCTGAATCACACCTGGCAACGAGTAGCAATTGGCGCTTTTGAACTTTGAAAGGGGTGGTGCCCCATGCTTTTAAAGTGAGTTGAGTATATCACTTAAACAGATCAGTGTTTCCTGTAAGAACAATTCCCCTTTTCCCTTTCTTTGCGTGCATTGCTTTCCTGAGCTGCAGTGTGCAACAGAGCTATGGGGAATGTATAACTTCCTCATGCTGCTGCAGAGCGTGTGTGCCGGCATCCGGAAACTCTTCCAGTCAGTGCAGTCCATGTGGACAGCCAACAAGGCTTAGTTTCCGGTGATGCAGTATATAGTGCACAGAAGGGTTAGCTGCAGATTGTCTCTTGGTTGTATATGTTTGGGTGTTCTGTTGGACATGTATACGCATTCAGGATTTGAAACAAGGCTGCTTAGTCATTGTATACGCAGGGTGTGCATTCTGTTGGGGAAAATAGGATACACATTTACCAATTGATGTACACAATCAATCTTCCAAATTTAGATTGTGAGAAACCTTAGCAGTGTGTGAATTCTAATCTGTCGTTTTAAAACGAGAGTATAGTGCGGTGCTCCTTTTCCA
The DNA here is from genome assembly GCF_017654505.1 of Polyodon spathula. Lineage (NCBI taxonomy): Eukaryota > Metazoa > Chordata > Actinopteri > Acipenseriformes > Polyodontidae > Polyodon > Polyodon spathula. The sequence goes on along the minus strand of NC_054538.1, from coordinate 77,992,562 downwards.
CTGGGGATCACTGAAAACAAACTGAACTGCCAGCTATTCTTATTCTTATGATATTGTGTATGGCCAAATCAAGGTGTAACCACACACGTCTTTCCAGCCAAAGAAACTCCCAAACCCTTTGGCAGCACTGAGTTGCGCCGCATTGCTCCGCTGCTGTGTGTGTCTATTAACCAATGGGTTAACTTGTTAAAATATTTCCTCTGTCTGTAGTATTGCACTGCACCTTGAGGTTTGACCCATCGCCTCCTGCAATGAGATTGCCACTGCCCTTCAGTAGGCTGATTGTGGGTCTCAAGATTACGAGGAGTAATATAAATGAAATCGGCCGCACTGTTTAATGTTTTTATTAGGCAGGCTGCCTGAGAGCTGCAGAGTGGAACAAGCAAGGGAACTGGAGCCCTGGAATGAGCAGCTCTGAGTGCAGGACCCACAGAACAAGCAAGGGAACAGCTCTGAGTGCAGGACCCACAGAACAAGCACAGTGGAACAGGACCTCTGGAATGAGTAGCTCTAAGTGTCACGGATAGCTTAAGTGGTGACGTCAGGCCAGGAAGAAACACACAGTACTGTGAGTAAATGAAGCACTGTTGCGCAAGTAAGGCTGGGAGGATGCCTCATTTTTCGCTATCGATATATTGTTCTCCTAAAAAGCAGATGCATCGATTTAATCAGTACCATGAAACGGTACAAAAAACCAAACAAAACTGAAGTAATAAATGTGGGGCTGTGGATTACTGTGTAACATTGCATGTATGCCATGTAAAAGACCACAGATCCCCTTTTCATCCCTATCCAATAATTTAGTTTATATTACGAAGTGGTTTTATGCAGTGCAACATGTAAAATGATTCCACTGCTCCCTACAACTGCAGAGGTAGCACTGCGCACATCCCTGGTATTGGAGCATCTTTCCTGTTGACACTCAGCCAAGAATTTGGACAAGTAAAACATATGCTCAGAAATCATGGTTTTTAGACCATGGATGTGGCCTGCAGGGTTTTTATTGAGTAACTGTTCCGACATTTTTCCTGCTTTCTCAGAACTTGCAGCAATCGCGATACCTGCGTCTGGTGTACCGGCAGAACGGGGCTTAGCTCTCGTTTGCGCGAGGATCATCCAAAACATGACAATTTCAATGGAAGCTCCTGACAATTACGACTTTGATTTGAAAGAGCACAAGTCATTTTTTGACTTTGGTACTAAAAGGAAAATGTAAAGAACCTTTAAACAACAAAGCTGTAAGTAGTTGTGATGTTGACAGCTACCCGCAGAGACATTGGTACACGTTCTACAACACTTTTTTGTTGTGCATGATTGGGGATTTTGCAAAAGAAAACGCTTCATGGTAAGCTTGTCTTAATGTCTATTTCTATTACCATTACTGTGTACTGTTTTGCATGTTAACTTAGTTAATCTGAAATAGTTGCATTGGAAAATAATATATTGATGCAATATGTAAAAATGCAGATGTTATGGGTGTAAAAGTAGGTTTTGTGTGGTATTTTTTTTTTACAAATGCGTATTTTTAAAGGCTAGTGTGCCTCTGCATCTCGTTAAATGGTCTTGCAAATTAGTTGTGTTACCAAAGTATCCCAAACATTACTTTCTTTACTTTTTTTTTCTTGCTGTCTTACTTAAGAAAATAGAGTTTAGTTTAGAGCAGTGACGTTCTAAAGATTTCTGGGCTTGATGGCAGCAGCTTCCCAGAACCTTCCTTTGCACTCTCTCCAAGCCTGGTTCAACAGCAGGGTTTTTCAGCCTGTGTTGAATCAAGGCCTCCTAGTGACAGTGTCTCTCCACAGCCTGCCCATCTACTCTTCATGGACGCATCCAGCCTCTGGGGGTGGGGGGGTTCGACCCCACACTTGTCCCATGGCAGTTATACTGCAGTTTTTGCAAGACTTGTTTGAAGAGGGGAAATCCCCCCTCAACGTTAACCTTTTTCGGTCCTATGTCAGACTAGGTCCGACATAAAAATGTTCCCCTTCCGGTCTGTTTTCATCAAAAAGATGTCAAGCACAGGTCTCTAGTCATTTTTTCTCCAGAAAAAGCCCAGAAAACCTTTCAATGGCAGAGTGAGACCGATGGAAGCTGAGAGAAGCCGGGGGGGGGGGGGGGGGGGGGGGGGGTCTGGAGAAGCAGTACTGAGTTTCCTGTTGATATGCAGTGCCTTTTTAAACCTGTTTTACTGTGAATAAATTACTTTCAAACAGTGCGTGTAAAAAATGGCGCGTGCCTGACATGCGCTAAATAAATGGACCGTTAGAGGTGTGTCTGGCAGCTCACTACCTGGTGGGGACTGTAAGGGATGTTATTCCTTGCTGGAGGCTGAACGTGGTGCTTGAAGCACTCATGAAGCCTTTGTTTGAGTCCTTACATTCAGCTGAGGTGAAATCTTCATCACTGAAAGCACTTTCTTGCTTGCAATCGCATCCACTAAGCGGGCATTTTCAATTGCGAAAGCCTGCGTAAGTTTTGTAGGAGCCAGGACAAAGGTTATGCTTCATACAAATCCTGCTTATTTTGCATCAACCAGTCTGTGGAATTGGAGGCTTTTACAGCCACCTCTTTCCAGTCTTACAGGGAGCGACAGCTTCATGTGCTCTGCCCAGTGCGACATTGGCTTACGTGGACAGAACAGAGACTAGGTGGCAATCTGAACAGTTTTTTGTCTGTTATGGGGCAAAGTCTCATGGTAAAGCCCTGTCTAAACAGAGGCTATCTAAATGGATAACACACACAGTCAAGACTGACTAGGAGCAAGCCAACTTGCCCCCTCCAGAAAGCTCACTGCCCATTCCACCAGGAGCATGGCAACTTCGTGGGCTTTGTTCCAGGGTGCATCTGTCAGGTACATGTGCAATGCAGCGGTGTGGGCTACGCCCCCTACCTTTACAAGGCTCTATCAACTGAATGTCTAGTTTCTACGAGGCCATTGTGACTGCTTACAAAGTTGTTTCACACCATAGTTCCTCTGCTTGATTTAGAAATTATTCAACATCCAGTCACTGCGCTCCCATTGTTTTGTATGGGGTCAGCAATTCTGTTATTGCTCAGTAATGGAACGACAAATAATAATACTGTACTGTAGGTGATCTTGTTCCACGCATTTGATAGACAAGGATTGTAAGAGGTGTGGTCTTTGAAAAACAAGAGGATAGCGAGCACATTGAAGGACAACAGCATCTATTGCTTCTGAATTCTGAGACTTTTAAAATAGTTTTTTCTCACATCGAGCAGCCTCTTCCTAAAGTACACTGTGGCTTGTTCACCACGGTTGTTTTAAGTGGGCTGTGTGTTTCACTAGCCTCTAAGGAGCTCTCTGTTTAAGCTCAGTCCTACCTGCTCCAGGCCAAGAAGATGGATATCTGCTACAGTTTCAGAGCACAAAACTGAGCCATCCTGTTTTGAAAATAGTTTATCATTGAGGCATCATTAAAATTAAAGGTGATGCTGGGGTTTGGGAGTGGAGTAGATAAGAGGGGTAGTGCTTGGGAGGAGAGTGGAGTGGAAAGGAGGGGTGGGGTTTGGGAATGTAGAGAGGAGGGGTGGGGCTTGCTGAAACCATGCAAAACTTTTTTTTTTTTTTTTTTTTTTATGAGTTATAGCTTTAGTTGAATGAGGGTTTCTCGGTATTCAAATTACTTGCAGTGTTTCAGCCTTAATCCTTTGGGGTACAAGGAACAAATGTGTCCCACAAATAAAATAATCCTACCTTTTCTTTTTGCAATGAGAGGCATGGAACAGGGTTAAAAATGTACTGACAGTTGTTGGATCTGGTCATGAAAACTCTGTTTACCCATGATACCCGAGTCACTCTACCCAATGTATTTTAAGAAGAAAATGCATTAAATGTTAATAATTTAATTAATCTGTTTACTTAAGTTAGTTTTAATTGATTAATAAATCAGTGCCTTCATTAATCTAATCCACTAGAAAGAATAAATACATAAAATATATGCTGTGAATACTGCATTATTCAACTTGAATGGAAAGGAAGAACATGACTCCTATTGTATAGTGGATTGCTGTCTTTTTATTGAACAATGTTGTTGAATTTAAATGCTTTTTACTGTATTGTGGTAGTGAGTAAATAAATAACGACACTGAGCTTGCAGTAGCGTACTGTACATGCAGCTTTGTACGGGCATGAATTGCACTTTCATTTCAGTGGGCTGCAGTGTGGTGATTCCAGACTCATGCCCATGAGCAGTGCTGTAGAACAGTTGAGAGCAGGGATGGCGTCATCGTGCCTGTGTGTGTGTGTGGGGGTTGCTGCAGAAAAAGGGAACACAGCACAATCCTCAAGTAGTAAGCTGCTTGGTCACCCACACAGTCTATTTTTGGTTGTGAACGAACTGTTACTGAACATGGCAAGATAAAAACAAACCAACCTCTGGTGTTATGAAATGATGATGCTGTGTTGAAAACACATAGTGGAAATAATCTCTGGCTGCTTTTGAAAGTGTTCATCTGTGAAAGCTGTGTTTAATTTCCCCTTGGTAAGTATTATGCTGCTGGAAATCCACAGGGTCTCGGATACAAAGCACTGCTTCCCTTTAGGCCTGCCTTGCACTTGGTGCATTGTGAAAGCAGCCCTTCTTTCCTTGGATTCAGTTGGGTATTTGTAGACCACAACAATGCTGTAATTTTTGGCAGTTGTATCGCGCATCCTATGGGATGTTATGAGATGAGGATGATCGTGTACTGTACACAGCAATCCTAACAGGCATACTGTTACAGTGCAAAATGTATTCCAATGGATTGTAATGACTAACCGCAAAAAACAGGTAAAGTCTAGGAATGCTTTTGTTTTTTAGATAATTTAAGTATAAGCATTACAGTAGTGTCTCGGAAGACAGATTATTACGGAACTGTTTGATTTGGAGCTCAATTGACTGACTCTGGTATGTGCTGAAGTTGCCCAAACTTGTTCATTTCGTAACACACACACACACACACAATATATCTATATATAGATGGTCTAGTCTGCCATACTTTGCGTGGTGAAGCCGCCTTGAATTTTCACAATCTTATTCCTTGCCACCTATGACTGTCTTTTGTTTTGTATATAAAATCAGCAGCTTTTCTAATACATTTCCGAACAGGGTTGGGGAAAAAACCTCCTATTGCATAAGTTTCACCCATTCCAGGCTTTATTACAAGCTTGATTAGTCACAGAGTACAAGTAATAAGCTCAGATGTGTCTTATTAAACTTGTAGTAAAACCAGGAGTGTATCAAACTACTATGCAGTGGGAGTCTTATTTCCATCCCTACCAAACATTGACGAGATAAGAAGACACCTCCCTGTGCATGTGTAACATAGATGCTTCTCAAAGCGGCACAGTGTCTTGCTCTCCCTGAACACTGCTTGAATGCTCATGTTTCAGGGGCTTGACTCTTGGTGACCTATGAAGCAGGCGAAAGCCGCTGCCCTCTATAAATCGGTGCTTGTATCTGGTAGCTGGCTGAACAGTAAAGTTTGTTCCCTCACTTCAGGTGTCCTAAAATTATACTACCGGTCAAGAGTTCGGAAGAGACGGTGATATTCATAAAACTGAAGTCACAGGTGAAAACCAGTACCTACTGCATTATTGGATCCACAGGAGCAGAATTGGCTTTCTCTGTTTCCGTGTTAGTAGCGATTATCATGACTCTTTCGACAAACTGTGTTTGTGTGTGTGTGTCTGGCATCCTGCTTTAAATAAGAAAACCCTTAAATACACGGTGGTATTACAAGCTTTACTGCTTTCTGTTTTGGGCTGGGTGTTTGAAAACCGCATTAGGAAAAACTGCCTGTGTTTCTGGCTTGTTTTCTAGCATTTTGTAGCCTATCGACGTGGCACCAATTTATAAGGGAAAAAAACACAATCGGTTATCGGCAGTTTTTGTTACTTTAGCTGATAACGTACGCAGATATTCATGCTTGAATTTCTTCCAGCACAGAATGTAGTGTTTGGTCCGGCGCGATTACTAATGACACAGGAACAAGAAACACTAATTTTTCCCAGTGCTGTGTAACGTGTGACGAGATGTATTTACTGCATTCTCAGAGTAGCATTGTTTTAGTCTTTTTTGTTTGTTTTTTTTTTTTTTTTTTTTAATATCTGAAGACAACAATAGGATAGTTGTGTGCAGCAGAACAGACTTGATGCTACACATTAAATTGACCTGCTGATGTGATTTAGACTGATTGACTCTCTACTGAAGTAAGACTGACAAATTTTATATTATATGTATTAATAATATATATATATATATATATATATATATATATATATATATATATATATATATATATATATATATATATATATATATATATATTAAATATATATATAATTATAAAATTATAAATATTATTATATATAAAAAAATAGGTTGTATCCCTACAATAACATTTATTGAGGTACTCCATGCGGAGTCAATTTCCATGTGAAAATGTTAATACTTTTCGTGCTTAAATGGCAATGCACTTTTGGGGGAATTACTCGGGTAAATCAGGTTTGTGGCCGAAAAAAACAGCCAAAGAAAGGGATAGAGTAAATCTCATTTACTCAGGTAATCCACACACAGTTTCTCATGGAAACCCGCATTTCACGTGTGTATGTTAATGAGGATGTTTGTTCTTAACTATAAATATCACAAGGGAGCAAGTCAGGTGTTACTGTGGATTCCAAGACAGCAAAAAGTAGTGGCTGATGGGTGATTTTATGGATAGCAATGGTGTGGGTCACAATGACATGGGTTGCGCTTGTTTCTGTGGTTGTTGTGAAAGGCGATGCCGCTTTTTTCTCTCATGAGACTGTAACCTTCCCCTTCTGTCTCGCAGGCAGCCACTGATTCCTGAACACCTCATTTTGTAGTTGACAGAGTTTGTGCA